>NW_028225758.1:0-175188 GCF_052327205.1 Somniosus microcephalus
CTGGTGGGTGAATCAGAAGAAGCAGAAGAAGGAGAAGGAGAAGGTGAAGTCTGGAGGGTGAATCAGAAGAAGTAGAAGAAGGAGAAGGAGAAGGTGAAGTCTGGAGGGTGAATCAGAAGAAGCAGAAGAAGGAGAAGGAGAAGGTGAAGTCTGGAGGGTGAATCAGAAGAAGCAGAAGAAGGAGAAGGAGAAGGTGAAGTCTGGACGGTGAATCAGAAGAAGCAGAATAAGGAGAAGGAGAAGGTGAAGTCTGGAGGGTGAATCAGAAGAAGCAGAAGAAGGAGAAGGAGAAGGTGAAGTCTGGAGGGTGAATCAGAAGAAGTAGAAGAAGGAGAAGGAGAAGGTGAAGTCTGGAGGGTGAATCAGAAGAAGTAGAAGAAGGAGAAGGAGAAGGTGAAGTCTGGAGGGTGAATCAGAAGAAGTAGAAGAAGGAGAAGTTGAAGGTGAAGTCTGGAGGGTGAAGCAGAAGAAGTAGATGAAGGAGAAGGAGAAGGTGAAGTCAGGAGGGTGAATCAGAAGAAGTAGAAGAAGGAGAAGGAGAAGGTGAGGTCTGGAGGGTGAATCAGAAGAAGCAGAAGAAGGAGAAGGAGAAGGTGAAGTCTGGAGGGTGAATCAGAAGAATCAGAAGAAGGAGAAGGAGAAGGTGAAGTCTGGAGGGTGAATCAGAAGAAGCAGAAGAAAGAGAAGGAGAAGGTGAAGTCTGGAGGGTGAAGCAGAAGAAACAGAAGAAGGAGAAGGAGAAGGTGAAGACTGGAGGGTGAATCAGAAGAAGTAGAAGAAGGAGAAGGAGAAGGTGAAGTCTGAGGGTGAATCAGAAGAAGTAGAAGAAGGAGAAGGAGAAGGTGAAGTCTGGAGGGTGAATCAGAAGAAGCAGAAGAAGGAGAAGGAGAAGGTGAAGTCTGGAGGGTGAATCAGAAGAAGGAGAAGAAGGAGAAGGAGAAGATGAAGTCTGGAGGGTGAATCAGAAGAAGTAGAAGAAGGAGAAGGAGAAGGTGAAGTCTGGAGGGTGAATCAGAAGAAGGAGAAGAAGGAGAAGGAGAAGATGAAGTCTGGAGGGTGAAGCAGAAGAAACAGAAGAAGGAGAAGGAGAAGGTGAAGACTGGAGGGTGAATCAGAAGAAGTAGAAGAAGGAGAAGGAGAAGGTGAAGTCTGGAGGGTGAATCAGAAGAAGTAGAAGAAGGAGAAGGAGAAGGTGAAGTCTGGAGGGTGAATCAGAAGAAGTAGACGAAGGAGAAGGAGAAGGTGAAGTCTGGAGGGTGAATCAGAAGAAGCAGAAGAAGGAGAAGGAGAAGGTGAAGTCTGGAGGGTGAATCAGAAGAAGTAGAAGAAGGAGAAGGAGAAGGTGAAGTCTGGAGGGTGAGTCAGAAGAAGCAGAAGAAGGAGAAGGAGAAGGTGAAGTCTGGAGGGTGAATCAGAAGAAGCAGAAGAAGGAGAAGGAGAAGGTGAAGTCTGGAGGGTGAAACAGAAGAAGCAGAATAAGGAGAAGGAGAAGGTGAAGTCTGGAGGGTGAATCAGAAGAAGCAGAAGAAGGAGAAGGAGAAGGTGAAGTCTGTAGGGTGAATCAGAAGAAGTAGAAGAAGGAGAAGGAGAAGGTGAAGTCTGGAGGGTGAATCAGAAGAAGTAGAAAAAGGAGAAGGAGAAGATGAAGTCTGGAGGGTGAAGCAGAAGAAGTAGAAGAAGGAGAAGGAGAAGGTGAAGTCAGGAGGGTGAATCAGATGAAGTAGAAGAAGGAGAAGGAGAAGGTGAAGTCAGGAGGGTGAATCAGAAGAAGCAGAAGAAGGAGAAGGAGAAGGTGAAGTCTGGAGGGTGAATCAGAAGAATCAGAAGAAGGAGAAGGAGAAGGTGAAGTCTGGAGGATGAATCAGAAGAAGCAGAAGAAAGAGAAGGAGAAGGTGAGGTCTGAGGGTGAATCAGAAGAAGTAGAAGAAGGAGAAGGAGAAGGTGAAGTCTGGAGGGTGAATCAGAAGAAGCAGAAGAAGGAGAAGGAGAAGGTGATGTCTGGAGGGTGAATCAGAAGAAGCAGAAGAAGGAGAAGGAGAAGGTGAAGTCTGGAGGGTGAATCAGAAGAAGCAGAAGAAGGAGAAGGAGAAGGTGAAGTCTGGAGGGTGAATCAGAAGAAGCAGAATAATGAGAAGGAGAAGGTGAAGTCTGGAGGGTGAATCAGAAGAAGCAGAAGAAGGAGAAGGAGAAGGTGAAGTCTGCAGGGTGAATCAGAAGAAGTAGAAGAAGGAGAAGGAGAAGGTGAAGTCTGGGGGGTGAAGCAGAAGAAGTAGAAGAAGGAGAAGGAGAAGGTGAAGTCAGGAGGGTGAATCAGAAGAAGTAGAAGAAGGAGAAGGAGAAGGTGAAGTCAGGAGGGTGAATCAGAAGTAGTAGAAGAAGGAGAAGGAGAAGGTGTAGTCTGGAGGGTGAATCAGAAGAAGTAGACGAAGGAGAAGGAGAAGGTGAAGTCTGGAGGGTGAATCAGAAGAAGCAGAAGAAGGAGAAGGAGAAGGTGAAGTCTGGAGGGTGAATCAGAAGAAGTAGAAGAAGGAGAAGGAGAAGGTGAAGTCTGGAGGGTGAATCAGAAGAAGCAGAAGAAGGAGAAGGAGAAGGTGAAGTCTGGAGGGTGAATCAGAAGAAGCAGAAGAAGGAGAAGGAGAAGGTGAAGTCTGGAGGGTAAATCAGAAGAAGTAGAAGAAGGAGAAGGAGAAGGTGAAGTCTGGAGGGTGAAGCAGAAGAAGTAGAAGAAGGAGAAGGAGAAGTTGAAGTCAGGAGGGTGAATCAGAAGAAGTAGAAGAAGGAGAAGGAGAAGGTGAAGTCAGGAGGGTGAATCAGAAGAAGCAGAAGAAGGAGAAGGAGAAGGTGAAGTCTGGAGGGCGAATCAGAAGAAACAGAAGAAGGAGAAGGTGAAATCTGGAGGGTGAATCAGAAGAAGCAGAAGAAGGAGAAGGAGAAGGTGAAGTCTGGAGGTTGAATCAGAAGAAGCAGAATAAGGAGAAGGAGAAGGTGAAGTCTGGAGGGTGAATCAGAAGAAGCAGAATAAGGAGAAGGAGAAGGTGAAGTCTGGAGGGTGAATCAGAAGAATCAGAAGAAGGAGAAGGAGAAGGTGAAGTCTGGAGGGTGAATCAGAAGAGGTAGAAGAAGGAGAAGGAGAAGGTGAAGTCTGGAGGGTGAAGCAGAAGAAGGAGAAGAAGGAGAAGGAGAAGGTGAAGTCAGGAGGGTGAATCAGAAGAATCAGAAGAAGGAGAAGGAGAAGGTGAAGTCTGGAGGGTGAATCAGAAGAATCAGAAGAAAGAGAAGGAGAAGGTGAAGTCTGGAGGCTGAAGCAGAAGAAACAGAAGAAGGAGAAGGAGAATGTGAAGACTGGAGGGTGAATCAGAAGAAGTAGAAGAAGGAGAAGGAGAAGGTGAAGTCTGGAGGGTGAATCAGAAGAAGTAGAAGAAGGAGAAGGAGAAGGTGAAGTCTGGAGGGTGAATCAGAAGAAGCAGAAGAAGGAGAAGGAGAAGGTGAAGTCTGGAGGGTGAATCAGAAGATGCAGAAGAAGGAGAAGGAGAAGATGATGTCTGGAGGGGTGAATCAGAAGAAGTAGAAGAAGGAGAAGGAGAAGGTGAAGTCTGGAGGGTGAATCAGAAGAAGTAGAAGAAGGAGAAGGAGAAGGTGAAGTCTGGAGGGTGAATCAGAAGAAACAGAAGAAGGAGATGGAGAAGGTGAAGTCTGGAGGGTGAATCAGAAGAAGTAGAAGAAGGAGAAGGAGAAGGTGAAGTCTGGAGGGTGAATCAGAAGAAGCAGAAGAAGGAGAAGGAGAAGATGAAGTCTGGAGGGTGAATCATAAGAAGTAGAAGAAGGAGAAGGAGAAGGTGAAGTCTGGAGGGTGAATCAGAAGAAGCAGAAGAAGGAGAAGGAGAAGGTGAAGTCTGGAGGGTGAATCAGAAGAAGCAGAAGAAGGAGAAGGAGAAGGTGAAGTCTGGAGGGTGAACCAGAAGAAGCAGAATAAGGAGAAGGAGAAGGTGAAGTCTGGAGGGTGAATCAGAAGAAGTAGAAGAAGGAGAAGGAGAAGGTGAAGTCTGGAGGGTGAATCAGAAGAAGTAGAAGAAGGAGAAGGAGAAGGTGAAGTCTGGAGGCTGAATCAGAAGAAGTAGAAGAAGGAGAAGGAGAAGGTGAAGTCTGGAGGGTGAAGCAGAAGAAGTAGAAGAAGGAGAAGGAGAAGGTGAAGTCAGGAGGGTGAATCAGAAGAAGTAGAAGAAGGAGAAGGAGAAGGTGAAGTCAGGAGGGTGAATCAGAAGAAGCAGAAGAAGGAGAAGGAGAAGGTGAAGTCTGGAGGGTGAATCAGAAGAATCAGAAGAAGGAGAAGGAGAAGGTGAAGTCTGGAGGGAGAATCAGAAGAAGCAGAAGAAAGAGAAGGAGAAGGTGAAGTCTGGAGGGTGAATCAGAAGAAGTAGGAGAAGGAGAAGGAGAAGGTGAAGTCTGGAGGGTGAATCAGAAGAAGCAGAAGAAGGAGAAGGAGAAGGTGTAGTCTGGAGGGTGAATCAGAAGAAGCAGAAGAAGGAGAAGGAAAAGGTGAAGTCTAGAGGGTGAATCAGAAGAAGCAGAAGAAGGAGAAGGAGAAGGTGAAGTCTGGAGGGTGAATCAGAAGAAGCAGAATAAGGAGAAGGAGAAGGTGAAGTCTGGAGGGTGAATCAGAAGAAGCAGAAGAAGGAGAAGGAGAAGGTGAAGTCTGGAGGGTGAATCAGAAGAAGTAGAAGAAGGAGAAGGAGAAGGTGAAGTCTGGAGGGTGAAGCAGAAGAAGTAGAAGAAGGAGAAGGAGAAGGTGAAGTCAGGAGGGTGAATCAGAAGAAGCAGAAGAAGGAGAAGGAGAAGGTGAAGTCTGGAGGGTGAATCAGAAGAATCAGAAGAAGGAGAAGGAGAAGATGAAGTCTGGAGGGTGAAACAGAAGAAGCAGAAGAAAGAGAAGGAGAAGGGGAAGTCTGGAGGGTGAAGCAGAAGAAACAGAAGAAGGAGAAGGAGTAGGTGAAGACTGGAGGGTGAATCAGAAGAAGTAGAAGAAGGAGAAGGAGAAGGTGAAGTCTGGAGGGTGAATCAGAAGAAGTAGAAGAAGGAGAAGGATAAGGTGAAGTCAGGATGGAGAAGCAGAAGAAGCAGAAGAAGGAGAAGGAGAAGGTTAAGTCTGGAGGGTGAAGCAGAAGAAGTAGAAGAAGGAGAAGGAGAAGGTGAAGTCTGGAGGGTGAATCAGAAGAAGCAGAAGAAGGAGAAGGAGTAGGTGAAGTCTGGAGGGTGAATCAGAAGAAGTAGAAGAAGGAGAAGGATAAGGTGAAGTCAGGATGGTGAAGCAGAAGAAGCAGAAGAAGGAGAAGGAGAAGGTTAAGTCTGGAGGGTGAAGCAGAAGAAGTAGAAGAAGGAGAAGGAGAAGGTGAAGTCTGGAGGGTGAAGCAGAAGAAGCAGAAGAAGGAGAAGGAGAAGGTGAAGTCAGGAGGGTGGATCAGAAGAAGTAGAAGAAGGAGAAGGAGAAGGTGAAGTCTGGAGGGTGAATCAGAAGAAGCAGAAGAAGGAGAAGGAGAAGGTGAAGTCTGGAGGGCGCAGCAGAAGAAGCAGAAGAAGGAGAAAGAGAAGGTGAAGTCTGGAGGGTGAAGCAGAAGAAGCAGAAGAAGGAGAAGGAGAGGTGAAGTCTGGAGGGTGAATCAGAAGAAGTAGAAGAAGGAGAAGAAGATGGTGAAGTCAGGAGAGTGAAGCAGAAGAAGCAGAAGAAGGAGAAGGAGAAGGTGAAGTCTGGAGGGCGAAGCAGAAGAAGCAGAAGAAGGAGAAGGAGAAGGTGAAGTCTGGAGGGTGAAGCAGAAGAAGCAGAAGAAGGAGAAGGAGTAGGTGAAGTTTGGAGGGTGAATCAGAAGAAGTAGAAGAAGGAGAAGGAGAAGGTGAAGTCAGGAGGGTGAAGCAGAAGAAGCAGAAGAAGGAGAAGGAGAAGGTGAAGTCTGGAGGGTGAAGCAGAAGAAGCAGAAGAAGGAGAAGGAGAAGGTGAAGTCTGGAGGGTGAATCAGAAGAAGCAGAAGAAGGAGAAGGAGAAGGTGAAGTCTGGAGGGTGAATAAGAAGAAGCAGAAGAAGGAGAAGGAGAAGATGAAGTCTGGAGGGTGAATCAGAAGAAGTAGAAGAAGGAGAAGGAGAAGATGAGGTCTGGAGGGTGAATCAGAAGAAGCAGAAGAAGGAGAAGGAGAAGGTGAAGTCTGGAGGGTGAATCAGAAGCAGAAGAAGGAGAAGGAGAAGGTGAAGTCTGGAGGGTGAATTAGAAGAAGCAGAAGAAGGAGAAGGAGAAGGTGAAGTCAGGAGGGTGAATCAGAAGAAGCAGAAGAAGGAGAAGGAGCAGGTGAAGTCAGGGGGGTGAAGCAGAAGAAGTAGAAGAAGGAGAAGGAGAAGGTGAAGTCAGGAGGGTGAAGCAGAAGAAGCAGAAGAAGGAGATGGAGAAGGTGAAGTCTGGAGGGCGCAGCAGAAGAAGCAGAAGAAGGAGAAGGAGAAGGTGAAGTCTGCAGGGTGAATCAGAAGAAGTAGAAGAAGGAGAAGGAGAAGGTGAAGTCAGGAGAGTGAAGCAGAAGAAGCAGAAGAAGGAGAAGGAGAAGGTGAAGTCTGGAGGGTGAAGCAGAAGAAGCAGAAGAAGGAGAAGGTGAAGGTGAAGTCTGGAGGGCGAAGCAGAAGAAGCAGAAGAAGGAGAAGGAGAAGGTGAAGTCTGGAGGGTGAAGCAGAAGAAGCAGAAGAAGGAGAAGGAGAAGGTGAAGTCTGGAGGGTGAATCAGAAGAAGAAGAAGAAGGAGAAGGAGAAGGTGAAGTCAGGAGGGTGAATCAGAAGAAGTAGAAGAAGGAGAAGGAGAAGGTGAAGTCAGGAGGGTGAAGCAGAAGAAGCAGAAGAAGGAGAAGGAGAAGGTGAAGTCAGGAGGGTGAATCGGAAGAAGTAGAAGAAGGAGAAGGAGAAGGTGAAGTCTCGAGGGTGAATCAGAAGAAGTAGAAGAAGGAGAAGGAGAAGGTGAAGTCTGGAGGGTGAATCAGAAGAAGTAGAAGAAGGAGAAGGAGAAGGTGAAGTCTGGAGGGTGAATCAGAAGAAGCAGAAGAAGGAGAAGGAGAAGGTGACGTCTGGAGGGAGAAGCAGAAGAAGTAGAAGAAGGAGAAGGAGAAGGTGAAGTCTGGAGGGTGAATCAGAAGAAGTAGAAGAAGGAGAAGGAGAAGGTGAAGTCTGGAGGGTGAATCAGAAGAAGTAGAAGACGGAGAAGGAGAAGGTGAAGTCTGGAGGGTGAATCAGAAGAAGCAGAAGAACGAGAAGGAGAAGGTGAAGTCTGGAGGGTGAATCAGCAGAATTAGAAGAAGGAGAAGGAGAAGGTGGAGTCTGGAGGGTGAATCAGAAGAAGTTGACGAAGGAGAAGGAGATGGTGAAGTCTGGAGGGTGAATCAGAAGAAGCAGAAGAACGAGAAGGAGAAGGTGAAGTCTGGAGGGACAATCAGAAGAAGTAGAAGAAGGAGAATGAGAAGGTGAAGTCTGGAGGATGAATCAGAAGAAGCAGAAGAAGGAGAAGGAGAAGGTGAAGTCTGGAGGGTGAATCAGAAGAAGCAGAAGAAGGAGAAGGAGAAGGTGAAGTCTGGAGGGTGAATCAGAAGAAGTAGAAGAAGGAGAAGGAGAAGGTGAAGTCTGGAGGGTGAATCAGAAGAAGTAGAAGAAGGAGAAGGAGAAGGTGAAGTCTGGAGGGTGAATCAGAAGCAGTAGAAGAAGGAGAAGGAGAAGGTGAAGTCTGGAGGGTGAAGCAGAAGAAGTAGAAGAAGGAGAAGGAGAAGGTGAAGTCTGGAGGGTGAATTAGAAGAAGCAGAAGAAGGAGAAGGAGAAGGTGAAGTCAGGGGGGTGAATCAGAAGAAGCAGAAGAAGGAGAAGCAGAAGGTAAAGTGAGGAGGGTGAACCAGAAGAAGCAGAAGAAGGAGAAGGAGCAGGTGAAGTCAGGGGGGTGAAGCAGAAGAAGTAGAAGAAGGAGAAGGAGAAGGTGAAGTCAGGAGGGTGAAGCAGAAGAAGAAGAAGAAGGAGAAGGAGAAGGTGAAGTCTGGAGGGCGCAGCAGAAGAAGCAGAAGAAGGAGAAGGAGAAGGTGAAGTCTGGAGGGCGCAGCAGAAGAAGCAGAAGAAGGAGAAGGAGAAGGTGAAGTCAGGGGGGTGAATCAGAAGAAGCAGAAGAAGGAGAAGCAGAAGGTAAAGTGAGGAGGGTGAACCAGAAGAAGCAGAAGAAGGAGAAGGAGCAGGTGAAGTCAGGGGGGTGAAGCAGAAGAAGTAGAAGAAGGAGAAGGAGAAGGTGAAGTCTGGAGGGCGCAGCAGAAGAAGCAGAAGAAGGAGAAGGAGAAGGTGAAGTCTGGAGGGTGAAGCAGAAGAAGCAGAAGAAGGAGAAGGAGAAGGTGAAGTCTGGAGGGTGAAGCAGAAGAAGCAGAAGAAGGAGAAGGAGAAGGTGAAGTCTGGAGGGTGAATCAGAAGAAGTAGAAGAAGCAGAAGGAGAAGGTGAAGTCTGGAGGGTGAATCAGAAGAAGCAGAAGAAGGAGAAGGAGAAGGTGAAGTCTGGAGGGTGAATCAGAAGAAGCAGAAGAAGGAGAAGGAGAAGGTGAAGTCTGGAGGGTGAATCAGAAGAAGCAGAATAAGGAGAAGGAGAAGGTGAAGTCTGGAGGGTGAATCAGAAGAAGCAGAAGAAGGAGAAGGAGAAGATGAAGTCTGGAGGGTGAATCAGAAGAAGTAGAAGAAGGAGAAGGAGAAGGTGAAGTCTGGAGGGTGAATCAGAAGAAGTAGAAGAAGGAGAAGGAGAAGGTGAAGACTGGAGGGTGAATCAGAAGAAGCAGAAGAAGGAGAAGGAGAAGGTGAAGTCTGGAGGGTGAATCAGAAGAAGCAGAAGAAGTAGAAGGAGACGATGAAGTCTGGAGGGTGAATCAGAAGAAGTAGAAGAAGGAGAAGGAGAAGGTGAAGTCTGGAGGGTGAATCAGAAGAAGCAGAAGAAGGAGAAGGAGAAGGTGAAGTCTGGAGGGTGAATCAGAAGAAGCAGAAGAAGGAGAAGGAGAAGGTGAAGTCTGGAGGGTGAATCAGAAGAAGCAGAATAAGGAGAAGGAGAAGGTGAAGTCTGGAGGGTGAATCAGAAGAAGCAGAAGAAGTAGAAGGAGAAGGTGAAGTCTGGAGGGTGAATCAGAAGAAGTAGAAGAAGGAGAAGGAGAAGGTGAAGTCTGGAGGGTGAAGCAGAAGAAGTAGAAGAAGGAGAAGGAGAAGGTGAAGTCTGGAGGGTGAATCAGAAGAAGTAGAAGAAGGAGAAGGAGAAGGTGAAGTCTGGAGGGTGAATCAGAAGCAGTAGAAGAAGGAGAAGGAGAAGGTGAAGTCTGGAGGGTGAAGCAGAAGAAGTAGAAGAAGGAGAAGGAGAAGGTGAAGTCTGGAGGGTGAATTAGAAGAAGCAGAAGAAGGAGAAGGAGAAGGTGAAGTCAGGGGGGTGAATCAGAAGAAGCAGAAGAAGGAGAAGCAGAAGGTAAAGTTAGGAGGGTGAACCAGAAGAAGCAGAAGAAGGAGAAGGAGCAGGTGAAGTCAGGGGGGTGAAGAAGAAGAAGTAGAAGAAGGAGAAGGAGAAGGTGAAGTCAGGAGGGTGAAGCAGAAGAAGAAGAAGAAGGAGAAGGAGAAGGTGAAGTCTGGAGGGCGCAGCAGAAGAAGCAGAAGAAGGAGAAGGAGAAGGTGAAGTCTGGAGGGTGAAGCAGAAGAAGCAGAAGAAGGAGAAGGAGAAGGTGAAGTCTGGAGGGTGAATCAGAAGAAGTAGAAGAAGGAGAAGGAGAAGGTGAAGTCAGGAGAGTGAAGCAGAAGAAGCAGAAGAAGGAGAAGGAGAAGGTGAAGTCTGCAGGGTGAATCAGAAGAAGTAGAAGAAGGAGAAGGAGAAGGTGAAGTCAGGAGAGTGAAGCAGAAGAAGCAGAAGAAGGAGAAGGAGAAGGTGAAGTCTGGAGGGTGAAGCAGAAGAAGCAGAAGAAGGAGAAGGTGAAGGTGAAGTCTGGAGGGCGAAGCAGAAGAAGCAGAAGAAGGAGAAGGAGAAGGTGAAGTCTGGAGGGTGAAGCAGAAGAAGCAGAAGAAGGAGAAGGAGAAGGTGAAGTCTGGAGGGTGAATCAGAAGAAGAAGAAGAAGGAGAAGGAGAAGGTGAAGTCAGGAGGGTGAATCAGAAGAAGTAGAAGAAGGAGAAGGAGAAGGTGAAGTCAGGAGGGTGAAGCAGAAGAAGCAGAAGAAGGAGAAGGAGAAGGTGAAGTCAGGAGGGTGAATCGGAAGAAGTAGAAGAAGGAGAAGGAGAAGGTGAAGTCTCGAGGGTGAATCAGAAGAAGTAGAAGAAGGAGAAGGAGAAGGTGAAGTCTGGAGGGTGAATCAGAAGAAGTAGAAGAAGGAGAAGGAGAAGGTGAAGTCTGGAGGGTGAATCAGAAGAAGCAGAAGAAGGAGAAGGAGAAGGTGACGTCTGGAGGGAGAAGCAGAAGAAGTAGAAGAAGGAGAAGGAGAAGGTGAAGTCTGGAGGGTGAATCAGAAGAAGTAGAAGAAGGAGAAGGAGAAGGTGAAGTCTGGAGGGTGAATCAGAAGAAGTAGAAGACGGAGAAGGAGAAGGTGAAGTCTGGAGGGTGAATCAGAAGAAGCAGAAGAACGAGAAGGAGAAGGTGAAGTCTGGAGGGTGAATCAGCAGAATTAGAAGAAGGAGAAGGAGAAGGTGGAGTCTGGAGGGTGAATCAGAAGAAGTTGACGAAGGAGAAGGAGATGGTGAAGTCTGGAGGGTGAATCAGAAGAAGCAGAAGAACGAGAAGGAGAAGGTGAAGTCTGGAGGGACAATCAGAAGAAGTAGAAGAAGGAGAATGAGAAGGTGAAGTCTGGAGGATGAATCAGAAGAAGCAGAAGAAGGAGAAGGAGAAGGTGAAGTCTGGAGGGTGAATCAGAAGAAGCAGAAGAAGGAGAAGGAGAAGGTGAAGTCTGGAGGGTGAATCAGAAGAAGTAGAAGAAGGAGAAGGAGAAGGTGAAGTCTGGAGGGTGAATCAGAAGAAGTAGAAGAAGGAGAAGGAGAAGGTGAAGTCTGGAGGGTGAATCAGAAGCAGTAGAAGAAGGAGAAGGAGAAGGTGAAGTCTGGAGGGTGAAGCAGAAGAAGTAGAAGAAGGAGAAGGAGAAGGTGAAGTCTGGAGGGTGAATTAGAAGAAGCAGAAGAAGGAGAAGGAGAAGGTGAAGTCAGGGGGGTGAATCAGAAGAAGCAGAAGAAGGAGAAGCAGAAGGTAAAGTGAGGAGGGTGAACCAGAAGAAGCAGAAGAAGGAGAAGGAGCAGGTGAAGTCAGGGGGGTGAAGCAGAAGAAGTAGAAGAAGGAGAAGGAGAAGGTGAAGTCAGGAGGGTGAAGCAGAAGAAGAAGAAGAAGGAGAAGGAGAAGGTGAAGTCTGGAGGGCGCAGCAGAAGAAGCAGAAGAAGGAGAAGGAGAAGGTGAAGTCTGGAGGGCGCAGCAGAAGAAGCAGAAGAAGGAGAAGGAGAAGGTGAAGTCAGGGGGGTGAATCAGAAGAAGCAGAAGAAGGAGAAGCAGAAGGTAAAGTGAGGAGGGTGAACCAGAAGAAGCAGAAGAAGGAGAAGGAGCAGGTGAAGTCAGGGGGGTGAAGCAGAAGAAGTAGAAGAAGGAGAAGGAGAAGGTGAAGTCTGGAGGGCGCAGCAGAAGAAGCAGAAGAAGGAGAAGGAGAAGGTGAAGTCTGGAGGGTGAAGCAGAAGAAGCAGAAGAAGGAGAAGGAGAAGGTGAAGTCTGGAGGGTGAAGCAGAAGAAGCAGAAGAAGGAGAAGGAGAAGGTGAAGTCTGGAGGGTGAATCAGAAGAAGTAGAAGAAGCAGAAGGAGAAGGTGAAGTCTGGAGGGTGAATCAGAAGAAGCAGAAGAAGGAGAAGGAGAAGGTGAAGTCTGGAGGGTGAATCAGAAGAAGCAGAAGAAGGAGAAGGAGAAGGTGAAGTCTGGAGGGTGAATCAGAAGAAGCAGAATAAGGAGAAGGAGAAGGTGAAGTCTGGAGGGTGAATCAGAAGAAGCAGAAGAAGGAGAAGGAGAAGATGAAGTCTGGAGGGTGAATCAGAAGAAGTAGAAGAAGGAGAAGGAGAAGGTGAAGTCTGGAGGGTGAATCAGAAGAAGTAGAAGAAGGAGAAGGAGAAGGTGAAGACTGGAGGGTGAATCAGAAGAAGCAGAAGAAGGAGAAGGAGAAGGTGAAGTCTGGAGGGTGAATCAGAAGAAGCAGAAGAAGTAGAAGGAGACGATGAAGTCTGGAGGGTGAATCAGAAGAAGTAGAAGAAGGAGAAGGAGAAGGTGAAGTCTGGAGGGTGAATCAGAAGAAGCAGAAGAAGGAGAAGGAGAAGGTGAAGTCTGGAGGGTGAATCAGAAGAAGCAGAAGAAGGAGAAGGAGAAGGTGAAGTCTGGAGGGTGAATCAGAAGAAGCAGAATAAGGAGAAGGAGAAGGTGAAGTCTGGAGGGTGAATCAGAAGAAGCAGAAGAAGTAGAAGGAGAAGGTGAAGTCTGGAGGGTGAATCAGAAGAAGTAGAAGAAGGAGAAGGAGAAGGTGAAGTCTGGAGGGTGAAGCAGAAGAAGTAGAAGAAGGAGAAGGAGAAGGTGAAGTCTGGAGGGTGAATCAGAAGAAGTAGAAGAAGGAGAAGGAGAAGGTGAAGTCTGGAGGGTGAATCAGAAGCAGTAGAAGAAGGAGAAGGAGAAGGTGAAGTCTGGAGGGTGAAGCAGAAGAAGTAGAAGAAGGAGAAGGAGAAGGTGAAGTCTGGAGGGTGAATTAGAAGAAGCAGAAGAAGGAGAAGGAGAAGGTGAAGTCAGGGGGGTGAATCAGAAGAAGCAGAAGAAGGAGAAGCAGAAGGTAAAGTTAGGAGGGTGAACCAGAAGAAGCAGAAGAAGGAGAAGGAGCAGGTGAAGTCAGGGGGGTGAAGAAGAAGAAGTAGAAGAAGGAGAAGGAGAAGGTGAAGTCAGGAGGGTGAAGCAGAAGAAGAAGAAGAAGGAGAAGGAGAAGGTGAAGTCTGGAGGGCGCAGCAGAAGAAGCAGAAGAAGGAGAAGGAGAAGGTGAAGTCTGGAGGGTGAAGCAGAAGAAGCAGAAGAAGGAGAAGGAGAAGGTGAAGTCTGGAGGGTGAATCAGAAGAAGTAGAAGAAGGAGAAGGAGAAGGTGAAGTCAGGAGAGTGAAGCAGAAGAAGCAGAAGAAGGAGAAGGAGAAGGTGAAGTCTGGAGGGTGAAGCAGAAGAAGCAGAAGAAGGAGAAGGAGAAGGTGAAGTCTGGAGGGCGAAGCAGAAGAAGCAGAAGAAGGAGAAGGGGAAGGTGAAGTCTGGAGGGTGAATCAGAAGAAGTAGAAGAAGCAGAAGGAGAAGGTGAAGTCTGGAGGGTGAATCAGAAGAAGCAGAAGAAGGAGAAGGAGAAGGTGAAGTCTGGAGGGTGAATCAGAAGAAGCAGAAGAAGGAGAAGGAGAAGGTGAAGTCTGGAGGGTGAATCAGAAGAAGCAGAATAAGGAGAAGGAGAAGGTGAAGTCTGGAGGGTGAATCAGAAGAAGCAGAAGAAGGAGAAGGAGAAGATGAAGTCTGGAGGGTGAATCAGAAGAAGTAGAAAAAGGAGAAGGAGAAGGTGAAGTCTGGAGGGTGAATCAGAAGAAGTAGAAGAAGGAGAAGGAGAAGGTGAAGACTGGAGGGTGAATCAGAAGAAGCAGAAGAAGGAGAAGGAGAAGGTGAAGTCTGGAGGGTGAATCAGAAGAAGCAGAAAAAGGAGAAGGTGACGATGAAGTCTGGAGGGTGAATCAGAAGAAGTAGAAGAAGGAGAAGGAGAAGGTGAAGTCTGGAGGGTGAATCAGAAGAAGCAGAAGAAGGAGAAGGAGAAGGTGAAGTCTGGAGGGTGAATCAGAAGAAGCAGAAGAAGGAGAAGGAGAAGGTGAAGTCTGGAGGGTGAATCAGAAGAAGCAGTATAAGGAGAAGGAGAAGGTGAAGTCTGGAGGGTGAATCAGAAGAAGCAGAAGACGTAGAAGGAGAAGGTGAAGTCTGGAGGGTGAATCAGAAGAAGTAGAAGAAGGAGAAGGAGAAGGTGAAGTCTGGAGGGTGAAGCAGAAGAAGTAGAAGAAGGAGAAGGAGAAGGTGAAGTCAGGAGGGTGAATCAGAAGAAGTAGAAGAAGGAGAAGGAGAAGGTGAAGTCAGGAGGGTGATTCAGAAGAAGCAGAAGAAGGAGAAGGAGAAGGTGAAGTCTGGAGGGTGAATCAGAAGAATCAGAAGAAGGAGAAGGAGAAGGTGAAGTCTGGAGGGTGAATCAGAAGAAGCAGAAGAAAGAGAAGGAGAAGGTGAAGTCTGGAGGGTGAAGCAGAAGAAACAGAAGAAGGAGAAGGAGAAGGTGAAGACTGAAGGGTGAATCAGAAGAAGTAGAAGAAGGAGAAGGAGAAGGTGAGGTCTGGAGGGTGAATCAGAAGAAGTAGAAGAAGGAGAAGGAGAAGGTGAAGTCTGGAGGGTGAATCAGAAGAAGCAGAAGAAGGAGAAGGAGAAGGTGAAGTCTGGAGGGTGAATCAGAAGAAGCAGAAGAAGGAGAAGGAGAAGATGAAATCTGGAGGGTGAATCAGAAGAAGTAGAAGAAGGAGAAGGAGAAGGTGAGGTCTGGAGAGTGAATCAGAAGAAGCAGAAGAAGGAGAAGGAGAAGGTGAAGTCTGGAGGGTGAATCAGAAGAAGCAGAAGAAGGAGAAGGAGAAGGTGATGTCTGGAGCGTGAATCAGAAGAAGCAAAAGAAGGAGAAGGAGAAGGTGAAGTCAGGAGGGTGAATCAGAAGAAGCAGAAGAAGGAGAAGGAGAAGGTGAAGTTTGGAGTGTGAATCAGAAGAAGCAGAAGAAGGAGAAGGAGCAGGTGAAGTCAGGGGGGTGAAGCAGAAGAAGTAGAAGAAGGAGAAGGAGAAGGTGAAGTCAGGACGGTGAAGCAGAAGAGGCAGAAGAAGGAGAAGGAGAAGGTGAAGTCTGGAGGGCGCAGCAGAAGAAGCAGAAGAAGGAGAAGGAGAAGGTGAAGTCTGGAGGGTGAAGCAGAAGAAGCAGAAGAAGGAGAAGGTGAAGTCTGGAGGGTGAATCAGAAGTTGTAGAAGAAGGAGAAGGAGAAGGTGAAGTCAGGAGAGTGAAGCAGAAGAAGCAGAAGAAGGAGAAGGAGAAGGTGAAGTCTGGAGGGTGAAGCAGAAGAAGCAGAAGAAGGAGAAGGAGAAGGTGAAGTCTGGAGGGCGAAGCAGAAGAAGCAGAAGAAGGAGAAGGAGAAGGTGAAGTCTGGAGGGTGAAGCAGAAGAAGCTGAAGAAGGAGAAGGAGAAGGTGAAGTCTGGAGGGTGAATCAGAAGAAGTAGAAGAAGGAGAAGGAGAAGGTGAAGTCAGGAGGGTGAAGCAGAAGAAGCAGAAGATGGAGAAGGAGAAGGTGAAGTCTGGAGGGTGAAACAGAAGAATCAGAAGAAGGAGAAGGAGAAGGTGAAGTCTGGAGGTTGAATCAGAAGAAGCAGAAGAAAGAGAAGGAGAAGGTGAAGTCTGGAGGGTGAAGCAGAAGAAACAGAAGAAGGAGAAGGAGAAGGTGAAGACTGAAGGGTGAATCAGAAGACGTAGAAGAAGGAGAAGGAGAAGGTGAAGTCTGGAGGGTGAATCAGAAGAAGTAGAAGAAGGCGAAGGAGAAGGTGAAGTCTGGAGGGTGAATCAGAAGAAGCAGAAGAAGGAGAAGGAGAAGGTGAAGTCTGGAGGTTGAATCAGAAGAAGCAGAAGAAGGAGAAGGAGAAGATGAAGTCTGGAGGGTGAATCAGAAGAAGTAGAAGAAGGAGAAGGAGAAGGTGATGTCTGAAGGGTGAATCAGAAGAAGCAGAAGAAGGAGAAGGAGAAGGTGAAGTCTGGAGGGTGAATCAGAAGAAGCAGAAGAAGGAGAAGGAGAAGGTGAAATTAGAAGGGTGAATCAGAAGAAGCAGAAGAAGGAGAAGGAGCAGGTGAAGTGAGGTGGGTGAAGGAGAAGAAGTAGAAGAAGGAGAAGGAGAAGGTGAAGTCAGGACGGTGAAGCAGAAGAAGCAGAAGAAGGAGAAGGAGAAGGTGAAGTCTGGAGGGCGCAGCAGAAGAAGCCGAAGAAGGAGAAGGAGAAGGTGAAGTCTGGAGGGTGAAGCAGAAGAAGCAGAAGAAGGAGAAGGAGAAGGTGAAGTCTGAAGGGTGAATCCGAAGAAGTAGAAGAAGGAGAGGGAGAAGGTGAAGTCAGGAGAGTGAAGCAGAAGAAGCAGAAGAAGGAGAAGGAGAAGGTGAAGTCTGGAGGGTGAAGCAGAAGAAGCAGAAGAAGGAGAAGGAGAAGGTGAAGTCTGGAGGGCGAAGCAGAAGAAGCAGAAGAAGGAGAAGGAGAAGGTGAAGTCTGGAGGGTGAAGCAGAAGAAGCAGAAGAAGGAGAAGGAGAAGGTGAAGTCTGGAGGGTGAATCAGAAGAAGTAGAAGAAGGAGAAGGAGAAGGTGAAGTCAGGAGGGTGAAGCAGAAGAAGCAGAAGAAGGAGAAGGAGAAGGTGAAGTCTGCAGGGTGAAGCTGAAGAAGCAGAAGAAGGAGAAGGAGAAGGTGAAGTCTGGAGGGTGAAGCAGAAGAAGCAGAAGAAGGAGAAGGAGAAGGTGAAGTAAGGAGGGTGAATCAGAAGAAGTAGAAGAAGGAGAAGGAGAAGGTTAAGTCTGGAGGGTGAATCAGAAGACGTAGAAGAAGGAGAAGGAGAAGGTGAAGTCTGGAGGGTGAATCAGAAGAAGTAGAAGAAGGAGAAGGAGAATGTGAAGTCTGGAGGGTGAATCAGAAGAAGCAGAAGAAGGAGAAGGAGAAGGTGAAGTCTGGAGGGAGAAGCAGAAGAAGTAGAAGAAGGAGAAGGAGAAGGTGAAGTCTGGAGGGTCAATCAGAAGAAGTAGAAGAAGGAGAGGGAGAAGGTGAAGTCTGGAGGGTAAATCAGAAGAAGCAGAAGAAGGAGAAGGAGAAGATGAAGTCTGGAGGGTGAATCAGAAGAAGTAGAAGAAGGAGAAGGAGAAGGTGTAGTCTGGACGGTGAATCAGAAGAAGTAGACGAAGGAGAAGGAGAAGGTGAAGTCTGCAGGGTGAATCAGAAGAAGCAGAAGAAGGAGAAGGAGAAGGTGAAGTCTGGAGGGTGGATCAGAAGAAGTAGAAGAAGGAGAAGGAGAAGGTGAAGTCTGGAGGGTGAATCAGAAGAAGAAGGAGAAGGTGAAGTCTGGAGGGTGAATCAGAAGAAGCAGAAGAAGGAGAAGGAGAAGGTGAAGTCTGGAGGGTGAATCAGAAGAAGCAGAATAAGGAGAAGGAGAAGGTGAAGTCTGGAGGGTGAATCAGAAGAAGCAGAAGAAGGAGAAGGAGAAGGTGAAGTCTGGAGGGTGAATCAGAAGAAGTAGAAGAAGGAGAAGGAGAAGTTGAAGTCTGGAGGGTGAATCAGAAGAAGTAGAAGAAGGAGAAGGAGGAGGTGAAGTCTGGAGGGTGAAGCAGAAGAAACAGAAGAAGGAGAAGGAGAAGGTGAAGACTGAAGGGTGAATCAGAAGAAGTAGAAGAAGGAGAAGGAGAAGGTGAAGTCTGGAGGGTGAATCAGAAGAAGCAGAAGAAGGAGAAGGAGAAGGTGAAGTCTGGAGGGTGAATCAGAAGAAGCAGAAGAAGGAGAAGGAGAAGATGAAGTCTGGAGGGTGAATCAGAAGAAGTAGAAGAAGGAGAAGGAGAAGGTGAGGTCTGGAGGGTGAATCAGAAGAAGCAGAAGAAGGAGAAGGAGAAGGTGAAGTCTGGAGAGTGAAGCAGAAGAAGCAGAAGAAGGAGAAGGAGAAGGTGAAGTCTGGAGGGTGAAGCAGAAGAAGCAGAAGAAGGAGAAGGAGAAGGTGAAGTCTGGAGGGCGAAGCAGAAGAAGCAGAAGAAGGAGAAGGAGAATGTGAAGTCTGGAGGGTGAAGCAGAAGAAGCAGAAGAAGGAGAAGGAGAAGGTGAAGTCTGGAGGGTGAATCAGAAGAAGTAGAAGAAGGAGAAGGAGAAGGTGAAGTCAGGAGGGTGAAGCAGAAGAAGCAGAAGAAGGAGAAGGAGAAGGTGAAGTCTGGAGGGTGAAGCAGAAGAAGCAGAAGAAGGAGAAGGAGAAGGTGAAGTCTGGAGGGTGAAGCAGAAGAAGCAGAAGAAGGAGAAGGAGAAGGTGAAGTAAGGAGGGTGAATCAGAAGAAGTAGAAGAAGGAGA
The DNA here is from genome assembly GCF_052327205.1 of Somniosus microcephalus. Taxonomy (NCBI): domain Eukaryota; kingdom Metazoa; phylum Chordata; class Chondrichthyes; order Squaliformes; family Somniosidae; genus Somniosus; species Somniosus microcephalus. The sequence goes on from NW_028225758.1 coordinate 18,157, forward strand.
AGGAGAAGGTGAAGTCTGGAGGGTGAATCAGAAGACGTAGAAGAAGGAGAAGGAGAAGGTGAAGTCTGGAAGGTGAATCAGAAGAAGTAGAAGAAGGAGAAGGAGAATGTGAAGTCTGGAGGGTGAATCAGAAGAAGCAGAAGAAGGAGAAGGTGAAGTCTGGAGGGAGAAGCAGAAGAAGTAGAAGAAGGAGAAGGAGAAGTTGAAGTCTGGAGGGTGAATCAGAAGAAGTAGAAGAAGGAGAAGGAGAAGGTGAAGTCTGGAGGGTCAATCAGAAGAAGTAGAAGAAGGAGAAGGAGAAGGTGAAGTCTGGAGGGTGAATCAGAAGAAGCAGAAGAAGGAGAAGGAGAAGGTGAAGTCTGGAGGGTGAATCAGAAGAAGTAGAAGAAGGAGAAGGAGAAGTTGTAGTCTGGACGGTGAATCAGAAGAAGTAGACGAAGGAGAAGGAGAAGGTGAAGTCTGCAGGGTGAATCAGAACAAGCAGAAGAAGGAGAAGGAGAAGGTGAAGTCTGGAGGGTGAATCAGAAGAAGTAGAAGAAGGAGAAGGAGAAGGTGAAGTCTGGAGGGTGAATCAGAAGAAGAAGGAGAAGGTGAAGTCTGGAGGGTGAATCAGAAGAAGCAGAAGAAGGAGAAGGAGAAGGTGAAGTCTGGAGGGTGAATCAGAAGAAGCAGAATAAGGAGAAGGAGAAGGTGAAGTCTGGAGGGTGAATCAGAAGAAGCAGAAGAAGGAGAAGGAGAAGGTGAAGTCTGGAGGGTGAATCAGAATAAGAAGAAGAAGGAGAAGGAGAAGGTGAAATCTGGAGGGTGAATCAGAAGAAGTAGAAGAAGGAGAACGAGAAGGTGAAGTCAGGAGAGTGAAGCAGAAGAAGCAGAAGAAGGAGAAGGAGAAGGTGAAGTCTGGAGGGTGAAGCAGAAGAAGCAGAAGAAGGAGAAGGAGAAGGTGAAGTCTGGAGGGCGATGCAGAAGAAGCAGAAGAAGGAGAAGGAGATGGTGAAGTCTGGAGGGTGAAGCAGAAGAAGCAGAAGAAGGAGAAGGAGAAGGTGAAGTCTGGAGGGTGAATCAGAAGAAGTAGAAGAAGGAGAAGGAGAAGGTGAAGTCTGGAGGGTGAAGCAGAAGAAACAGAAGAAGGAGAAGGAGAAGGTGAAGACTGAAGGGTGAATCAGAAGAAGTAGAAAAAGGAGAAGGAGAAGGTGAAGTCTGGAGGGTGAATCAGAAGAAGCAGAAGAAGGAGAAGGAGAAGGTGAAGTCTGGAGGGTGAATCAGAAGAAGCAGAAGAAGGAGAAGGAGAAGATGAAGTCTGGAGGGTGAATCAGAAGAAGTAGAAGAAGGAGAAGGAGAAGGTGCGGTCTGGAGGGTGAATCAGAAGAAGCAGAAGAAGGAGAAGGAGAAGGTGAAGTCTGGAGGGTGAATCAGAAGAAGCAGAAGAAGGAGAAGGAGAAGGTGAAGTCTGGAGGGTGAATCAGAAGAAGCAAAAGAAGGAGAAGGAGAAGGTGAAGTCAGGAGGGTGAATCAGAAGAAGCAGAAGAAGGAGAAGGAGAAGGTGAAGTTAGGAGGGTGAATCAGAAGAAGCAGAAGAAGGAGAAGGAGCAGGTGAAGTCAGGGGGTTGAAGCAGAAGAAGTAGAAGAAGGAGAAGGAGAAGGTGAAGTCAGGACGGTGAAGCAGAAGAAGCAGAAGAAGGAGAAGGAGAAGGTGAAGTCTGGAGGGCGCAGCAGAAGAAGCAGAAGAAGGAGAAGGAGCAGGTGAAGTCTGGAGGGTGAAGCAGAAGAAGCAGAAGAAGGAGAAGGAGAAGGTGAAGTCTGGAGGGTGAATCAGAAGAAGTAGAAGAAGGAGAAGGAGAAGGTGAAGTCAGGAGAGTGAAGCAGAAGAAGCAGAAGAAGGAGAAGGAGAAGTTGAAGTCTGGAGGGTGAAGCAGAAGAAGCAGAAGAAGGAGAAGGAGAAGGTGAAGTCTGGAGGGCGAAGCAGAAGAAGCAGAAGAAGGAGAAGGAGAAGGTGAAGTCTGGAGGGTGAAGCAGAAGAAGCAGAAGAAGGAGAAGGAGAAGGTGAAGACTGGAGGGTGAATCAGAAGAAGTAGAAGAAGGAGAAGGAGAAGCTGAAGTCAGGAGGGTGAAGCAGAAGAAGCAGAAGAAGGAGAAGGAGAAGGTGAAGTCTGGAAGGTGAAGCAGAAGAAGCAGAAGAAGGAGAAGGAGAAGGTGAGGTCTGGAGGGTGAAGCAGAAGAAGCAGAAGAAGGAGAAGGAGAAGGTGAAGTAAGGAGGGTGAATCAGAAGAAGTAGAAGAAGGAGAAGGAGAAGGTGAAGTCTGGAGGGTGAATCAGAAGACGTAGAAGAAGGAGAAGGAGAAGGTGAAGTCTGGAGGGTGAATCAGAAGAAGTAGAAGAAGGAGAAGGAGAAGGTGAAGTCTGGAGGGTGAATCAGAAGAAGCAGAAGAAGGAGAAGGAGAAGGTGAAGTCTGGAGGGTGAATCAGAAGAAGCAGAAGAAGGAGAAGGAGAAGGTGAAGTCTGGAGGGTGAATCAGAATAAGAAGAAGAAGGAGAAGGAGAAGGTGAAGTCTGGAGGGTGAATCAGAAGAAGTAGAAGAAGGAGAACGAGAAGGTGAAGTCAGGAGAGTGAAGCAGAAGAAGCAGAAGAAGGAGAAGGAGAAGGTGAAGTCTGGAGGGTGAAGCAGAAGAAGCAGAAGAAGGAGAAGGAGAAGGTGAAGTCTGGAGGGCGATGCAGAAGAAGCAGAAGAAGGAGAAGGAGATGGTGAAGTCTGGAGGGTGAAGCAGAAGAAGCAGAAGAAGGAGAAGGAGAAGGTGAAGTCTGGAGGGTGAATCAGAAGAAGTAGAAGAAGGAGAAGGAGAAGGTGAAGTCTGGAGGGTGAAGCAGAAGAAACAGAAGAAGGAGAAGGAGAAGGTGAAGACTGAAGGGTGAATCAGAAGAAGTAGAAGAAGGAGAAGGAGAAGGTGAAGTCTGGAGGGTGAATCAGAAGAAGCAGAAGAAGGAGAAGGAGAAGGTGAAGTCTGGAGGGTGAATCAGAAGAAGCAGAAGAAGGAGAAGGAGAAGATGAAGTCTGGAGGGTGAATCAGAAGAAGTAGAAGAAGGAGAAGGAGAAGGTGCGGTCTGGAGGGTGAATCAGAAGAAGCAGAAGAAGGAGAAGGAGAAGGTGAAGTCTGGAGGGTGAATCAGAAGAAGCAGAAGAAGGAGAAGGAGAAGGTGAAGTCTGGAGGGTGAATCAGAAGAAGCAAAAGAAGGAGAAGGAGAAGTTGAAGTCAGGAGGGTGAATCAGAAGAAGCAGAAGAAGGAGAAGGAGAAGGTGAAGTTAGGAGGGTGAATCAGAAGAAGCAGAAGAAGGAGAAGGAGCAGGTGAAGTCAGGGGGTTGAAGCAGAAGAAGTAGAAGAAGGAGAAGGAGAAGGTGAAGTCAGGACGGTGAAGCAGAAGAAGCAGAAGAAGGAGAAGGAGAAGGTGAAGTCTGGAGGGCGCAGCAGAAGAAGCAGAAGAAGGAGAAGGAGCAGGTGAAGTCTGGAGGGTGAAGCAGAAGAAGCAGAAGAAGGAGAAGGAGAAGGTGAAGTCTGGAGGGTGAATCAGAAGAAGTAGAAGAAGGAGAAGGAGAAGGTGAAGTCAGGAGAGTGAAGCAGAAGAAGCAGAAGAAGGAGAAGGAGAAGTTGAAGTCTGGAGGGTGAAGCAGAAGAAGCAGAAGAAGGAGAAGGAGAAGGTGAAGTCTGGAGGGCGAAGCAGAAGAAGCAGAAGAAGGAGAAGGAGAAGGTGAAGTCTGGAGGGTGAAGCAGAAGAAGCAGAAGAAGGAGAAGGAGAAGGTGAAGACTGGAGGGTGAATCAGAAGAAGTAGAAGAAGGAGAAGGAGAAGCTGAAGTCAGGAGGGTGAAGCAGAAGAAGCAGAAGAAGGAGAAGGAGAAGGTGAAGTCTGGAAGGTGAAGCAGAAGAAGCAGAAGAAGGAGAAGGAGAAGGTGAGGTCTGGAGGGTGAAGCAGAAGAAGCAGAAGAAGGAGAAGGAGAAGGTGAAGTAAGGAGGGTGAATCAGAAGAAGTAGAAGAAGGAGAAGGAGAAGGTGAAGTCTGGAGGGTGAATCAGAAGACGTAGAAGAAGGAGAAGGAGAAGGTGAAGTCTGGAGGGTGAATCAGAAGAAGTAGAAGAAGGAGAAGGAGAAGGTGAAGTCTGGAGGGTGAATCAGAAGAAGCAGAAGAAGGAGAAGGAGAAGGTGAAGTCTGGAGGGAGAAGCAGAAGAAGTAGAAGAAGGAGAAGGAGAAGTTGAAGTCTGGAGGGTGAATCAGAAGAAGTAGAAGAAGGAGAAGGAGAAGGTGAAGTCTGGAGGGTCAATCAGAAGAAGTAGAAGAAGGAGAAGGAGAAGGTGAAGTCTGGAGGGTGAATCAGAAGAAGCAGAAGAAGGAGAAGGAGAAGATGAAGTCTGGAGGTTGAATCAGAAGAAGTAGAAGAAGGAGAAGGAGAAGGTGTAGTCTGGACGGTGAATCAGAAGAAGTAGACGAAGGAGAAGGAGAAGGTGAAGTCTGCAGGGTGAATCAGAAGAAGTAGAAGAAGGAGAAGGAGAAGGTGAAGTCTGGAGGGTGAATCAGAAGAAGAAGGAGAAGGTGAAGTCTGGAGGGTGAATCAGAAGAAGCAGAAGAAGGAGAAGGAGAAGGTGAAGTCTGGAGGGTGAATCAGAAGAAGCAGAATAAGGAGAAGGAGAAGGTGAAGTCTGGAGGGTGAATCAGAAGAAGCAGAAGAAGGAGAAGGAGAAGGTGAAGTCTGGAGGGAGAATCAGAAGAAGTAGAAGAAGGAGAAGGAGAAGGTGAATTCTGGAGGGTGAATCAGAAGAAGTAGAAGAAGGAGAAGGAGAAGGTGAAGTCAGGAGAGTGAAGCAGAAGAAGCAGAAGAAGGAGAAGGAGAAGGTGAAGTCTGGAGGGTGAAGCAGAAGAAGCAGAAGAAGGAGAAGGAGAAGGTGAAGTCTGGAGGGCGAAGCAGAAGAAGCATAAGAAGGAGAAGGAGAAGGTGAAGTCTGGAGGGTGAAGCAGAAGAAGCAGAAGAAGGAGAAGGAGAAGGTGAAGTCTGGAGGGTGAATCAGAAGAAGTAGAAGAAGGAGAAGGAGAAGGTGAAGTCTGGAGGGTGAAGCAGAAGAAACAGAAGAAGGAGAAGGAGAAGGTGAAGACTGAAGGGTGAATCAGAAGAAGTAGAAGAAGGAGAAGGAGAAGGTGAAGTCTGGAGGGTGAATCAGAAGAAGCAGAAGAAGGAGAAGGAGAAGGTGAAGTCTGGAGGGTGAATCAGAAGCAGCAGAAGAAGGAGAAGGAGAAGATGAAGTCTGGAGGGTGAATCAGAAGAAGTAGAAGAAGGAGAAGGAGAAGGTGCGGTCTGGAGGGTGAATCAGAAGAAGCAGAAGAAGGAGAAGGAGAAGGTGAGGTCTGGAGGGTGAATCAGAAGAAGCAGAAGAAGGAGAAGGAGAAGGTGAAGTCTGGAGGGTGAATCAGAAGAAGCAAAAGAAGGAGAAGGAGAAGGTGAAGTCAGGAGGGTGAATCAGAAGAAGCAGAAGAAGGAGAAGGAGAAGGTGAAGTTAGGAGGGTGAATCAGAAGAAGCAGAAGAAGGAGAAGGAGCAGGTGAAGTCAGGGGGTTGAAGCAGAAGAAGTAGAAGAAGGAGAAGGAGAAGGTGAAGTCAGGACGGTGAAGCAGAAGAAGCAGAAGAAGGAGAAGGAGAAGGTGAAGTCTGGAGGGCGCAGCAGAAGAAGCAGAAGAAGGAGAAGGAGCAGGTGAAGTCTGGAGGGTGAAGCAGAAGAAGCAGAAGAAGGAGAAGGAGAAAGTGAAGTCTGGAGGGTGAATCAGAAGAAGTAGAAGAAGGAGAAGGAGAAGGTGAAGTCAGGAGAGTGAAGCAGAAGAAGCAGAAGAAGGAGAAGGAGAAGTTGAAGTCTGGAGGGTGAAGCAGAAGAAGCAGAAGAAGGAGAAGGAGAAGGTGAAGTCTGGAGGGCGAAGCAGAAGAAGCAGAAGAAGGAGAAGGAGAAGGTGAAGTCTGGAGGGTGAAGCAGAAGAAGCAGAAGAAGGAGAAGGAGAAGGTGAAGACTGGAGGGTGAATCAGAAGAAGTAGAAGAAGGAGAAGGAGAAGCTGAAGTCAGGAGGGTGAAGCAGAAGAAGCAGAAGAAGGAGAAGGAGAAGGTGAAGTCTGGAAGGTGAAGCAGAAGAAGCAGAAGAAGGAGAAGGAGAAGGTGAGGTCTGGAGGGTGAAGCAGAAGAAGCAGAAGAAGGAGAAGGAGAAGGTGAAGTAAGGAGGGTGAATCAGAAGAAGTAGAAGAAGGAGAAGGAGAAGGTGAAGTCTGGAGGGTGAATCAGAAGAAGTAGAAGAAGGAGAAGGAGAAGGTGAAGTCTGGAGGGTGAAGCAGAAGAAACAGAAGAAGGAGAAGGAGAAGGTGAAGACTGAAGGGTGAATCAGAAGAAGTAGAAGAAGGAGAAGGAGAAGGTGAAGTCTGGAGGGTGAATCAGAAGAAGCAGAAGAAGGAGAAGGAGAAGGTGAAGTCTGGAGGGTGAATCAGAAGCAGCAGAAGAAGGAGAAGGAGAAGATGAAGTCTGGAGGGTGAATCAGAAGAAGTAGAAGAAGGAGAAGGAGAAGGTGCGGTCTGGAGGGTGAATCAGAAGAAGCAGAAGAAGGAGAAGGAGAAGGTGAGGTCTGGAGGGTGAATCAGAAGAAGCAGAAGAAGGAGAAGGAGCAGGTGAAGTCAGGGGGTTGAAGCAGAAGAAGTAGAAGAAGGAGAAGGAGAAGGTGAAGTCAGGACGGTGAAGCAGAAGAAGCAGAAGAAGGAGAAGGAGAAGGTGAAGTCTGGAGGGCGCAGCAGAAGAAGCAGAAGAAGGAGAAGGAGCAGGTGAAGTCTGGAGGGTGAAGCAGAAGAAGCAGAAGAAGGAGAAGGAGAAAGTGAAGTCTGGAGGGTGAATCAGAAGAAGTAGAAGAAGGAGAAGGAGAAGGTGAAGTCAGGAGAGTGAAGCAGAAGAAGCAGAAGAAGGAGAAGGAGAAGTTGAAGTCTGGAGGGTGAAGCAGAAGAAGCAGAAGAAGGAGAAGGAGAAGGTGAAGTCTGGAGGGCGAAGCAGAAGAAGCAGAAGAAGGAGAAGGAGAAGGTGAAGTCTGGAGGGTGAAGCAGAAGAAGCAGAAGAAGGAGAAGGAGAAGGTGAAGACTGGAGGGTGAATCAGAAGAAGTAGAAGAAGGAGAAGGAGAAGCTGAAGTCAGGAGGGTGAAGCAGAAGAAGCAGAAGAAGGAGAAGGAGAAGGTGAAGTCTGGAAGGTGAAGCAGAAGAAGCAGAAGAAGGAGAAGGAGAAGGTGAGGTCTGGAGGGTGAAGCAGAAGAAGCAGAAGAAGGAGAAGGAGAAGGTGAAGTAAGGAGGGTGAATCAGAAGAAGTAGAAGAAGGAGAAGGAGAAGGTGAAGTCTGGAGGGTGAATCAGAAGACGTAGAAGAAGGAGAAGGAGAAGGTGAAGTCTGGAGGGTGAATCAGAAGAAGTAGAAGAAGGAGAAGGAGAAGGTGAAGTCTGGAGGGTGAATCAGAAGAAGCAGAAGAAGGAGAAGGAGAAGGTGAAGTCTGGAGGGAGAAGCAGAAGAAGTAGAAGAAGGAGAAGGAGAAGTTGAAGTCTGGAGGGTGAATCAGAAGAAGTAGAAGAAGGAGAAGGAGAAGGTGAAGTCTGGAGGGTCAATCAGAAGAAGTAGAAGAAGGAGAAGGAGAAGGTGAAGTCTGGAGGGTGAATCAGAAGAAGCAGAAGAAGGAGAAGGAGAAGATGAAGTCTGGAGGGTGAATCAGAAGAAGTAGAAGAAGGAGAAGGAGAAGGTGTAGTCTGGACGGTGAATCAGAAGAAGTAGACGAAGGAGAAGGAGAAGGTGAAGTCTGCAGGGTGAATCAGAAGAAGTAGAAGAAGGAGAAGGAGAAGGTGAAGTCTGGAGGGTGAATCAGAAGAAGAAGGAGAAGGTGAAGTCTGGAGGGTGAATCAGAAGAAGCAGAAGAAGGAGAAGGAGAAGGTGAAGTCTGGAGGGTGAATCAGAAGAAGCAGAATAAGGAGAAGGAGAAGGTGAAGTCTGGAGGGTGAATCAGAAGAAGCAGAAGAAGGAGAAGGAGAAGGTGAAGTCTGGAGGGAGAATCAGAAGAAGTAGAAGAAGGAGAAGGAGAAGGTGAATTCTGGAGGGTGAATCAGAAGAAGTAGAAGAAGGAGAAGGAGAAGGTGAAGTCAGGAGAGTGAAGCAGAAGAAGCAGAAGAAGGAGAAGGAGAAGGTGAAGTCTGGAGGGTGAAGCAGAAGAAGCAGAAGAAGGAGAAGGAGAAGGTGAAGTCTGGAGGGTGAAGCAGAAGAAGCAGAAGAAGGAGAAGGAGAAGGTGAAGTCTGGAGGGTGAATCAGAAGAAGTAGAAGAAGGAGAAGGAGAAGGTGAAGTCAGGAGGGTGAAGCAGAAGAAGCAGAAGAAGGAGAAGGAGAAGGTGAAGTCTGGAGGGTGAAGCAGAAGAAGCAGAAGAAGGAGAAGGAGAAGGTGAAGTTTGGAGGGTGAAGCAGAAGAAGCAGAAAAAGGAGAAGGAGAAGGTGAAGTCAGGAGGGTGAATCAGAAGAAGTAGAAGAAGGAGAAGGAGAAGGTGAAGTCTGGAGGGTGAATCAGAAGAAGTAGAAGAAGGAGAAGGAGAAGGTGAAGTCTGGAGGGTGAATCAGAAGAAGCAGAAGAAGGAGAAGGAGAAGGTGAAGTCTGGAGGGAGAATCAGAAGAAGTAGAAGAAGGAGAAGGAGAAGGTGAATTCTGGAGGGTGAATCAGAACAAGTAGAAGAAGGAGAAGGAGAAGGTGAAGTCAGGAGAGTGAAGCAGAAGAAGCAGAAGAAGGAGAAGGAGAAGGTGAAGTCTGGAGGGTGAAGCAGAAGAAGCAGAAGAAGGAGAAGGAGAAGGTGAAGTCTGGAGGGCGAAGCAGAAGAAGCATAAGAAGGAGAAGGAGAAGGTGAAGTCTGGAGGGTGAAGCAGAAGAAGCAGAAGAAGGAGAAGGAGAAGGTGAAGTCTGGAGGGTGAATCAGAAGAAGTAGAAGAAGGAGAAGGAGAAGGTGAAGTCTGGAGGGTGAAGCAGAAGAAACAGAAGAAGGAGAAGGAGAAGGTGAAGACTGAAGGGTGAATCAGAAGAAGTAGAAGAAGGAGAAGGAGAAGGTGAAGTCTGGAGGGTGAATCAGAAGAAGCAGAAGAAGGAGAAGGAGAAGGTGAAGTCTGGAGGGTGAATCAGAAGAAGCAGAAGAAGGAGAAGGAGAAGATGAAGTCTGGAGGGTGAATCAGAAGAAGTAGAAGAAGGAGAAGGAGAAGGTGCGGTCTGGAGGGTGAATCAGAAGAAGCAGAAGAAGGAGAAGGAGAAGGTGAAGTCTGGAGGGTGAATCAGAAGAAGCAGAAGAAGGAGAAGGAGAAGGTGAAGTCTGGAGGGTGAATCAGAAGAAGCAAAAGAAGGAGAAGGAGAAGGTGAAGTCAGGAGGGTGAATCAGAAGAAGCAGAAGAAGGAGAAGGAGAAGGTGAAGTTAGGAGGGTGAATCAGAAGAAGCAGAAGAAGGAGAAGGAGCAGGTGAAGTCAGGGGGTTGAAGCAGAAGAAGTAGAAGAAGGAGAAGGAGAAGGTGAAGTCAGGACGGTGAAGCAGAAGAAGCAGAAGAAGGAGAAGGAGAAGGTGAAGTCTGGAGGGCGCAGCAGAAGAAGCAGAAGAAGGAGAAGGAGCAGGTGAAGTCTGGAGGGTGAAGCAGAAGAAGCAGAAGAAGGAGAAGGAGAAAGTGAAGTCTGGAGGGTGAATCAGAAGAAGTAGAAGAAGGAGAAGGAGAAGGTGAAGTCAGGAGAGTGAAGCAGAAGAAGCAGAAGAAGGAGAAGGAGAAGTTGAAGTCTGGAGGGTGAAGCAGAAGAAGCAGAAGAAGGAGAAGGAAAAGGTGAAGTCTGGAGGGCGAAGCAGAAGAAGCAGAAGAAGGAGAAGGAGAAGGTGAAGTCTGGAGGGTGAAGCAGAAGAAGCAGAAGAAGGAGAAGGAGAAGGTGAAGACTGGAGGGTGAATCAGAAGAAGTAGAAGAAGGAGAAGGAGAAGCTGAAGTCAGGAGGGTGAAGCAGAAGAAGCAGAAGAAGGAGAAGGAGAAGGTGAAGTCTGGAAGGTGAAGCAGAAGAAGCAGAAGAAGGAGAAGGAGAAGGTGAGGTCTGGAGGGTGAAGCAGAAGAAGCGGAAGAAGGAGAAGGAGAAGGTGAAGTAAGGAGGGTGAATCAGAAGAAGTAGAAGAAGGAGAAGGAGAAGGTGAAGTCTGGAGGGTGAATCAGAAGACGTAGAAGAAGGAGAAGGAGAAGGTGAAGTCTGGAGGGTGAATCAGAAGAAGTAGAAGAAGGAGAAGGAGAAGGTGAAGTCTGGAGGGTGAATCAGAAGAAGCAGAAGAAGGAGAAGGAGAAGGTGAAGTCTGGAGGGAGAAGCAGAAGAAGTAGAAGAAGGAGAAGGAGAAGTTGAAGTCTGGAGGGTGAATCAGAAGAAGTAGAAGAAGGAGAAGGAGAAGGTGAAGTCTGGAGGGTCAATCAGAAGAAGTAGAAGAAGGAGAAGGAGAAGGTGAAGTCTGGAGGGTGAATCAGAAGAAGCAGAAGAAGGAGAAGGAGAAGATGAAGTCTGGAGGGTGAATCAGAAGAAGTAAAAGAAGGAGAAGGAGAAGGTGTAGTCTGGACGGTGAATCAGAAGAAGTAGACGAAGGAGAAGGAGAAGGTGAAGTCTGCAGGGTGAATCAGAAGAAGTAGAAGAAGGAGAAGGAGAAGGTGAAGTCTGGAGGGTGAATCAGAAGAAGCAGAAGAAGGAGAAGGAGAAGGTGAAGTCTGGAGGGTGAATCAGAAGAAGCAGAATAAGGAGAAGGAGAAGGTGAAGTCTGGAGGGTGAATCAGAAGAAGCAGAAGAAGGAGAAGGAGAAGGTGAAGTCTGGAGGGAGAATCAGAAGAAGTAGAAGAAGGAGAAGGAGAAGGTGAATTCTGGAGGGTGAATCAGAAGAAGTAGAAGAAGGAGAAGGAGAAGGTGAAGTCAGGAGAGTGAAGCAGAAGAAGCAGAAGAAGGAGAAGGAGAAGGTGAAGTCTGGAGGGTGAAGCAGAAGAAACAGAAGAAGGAGAAGTAGAAGGTGAAGTCTGGAGGGCGAAGCAGAAGAAGCATAAGAAGGAGAAGGAGAAGGTGAAGTCTGGAGGGTGAAGCAGAAGAAGCAGAACAAGGAGAAGGAGAAGGTGAAGTCTGGAGGGTGAATCAGAAGAAGTAGAAGAAGGAGAAGGAGAAGGTGAAGTCAGGAGGGTGAAGCAGAAGAAGCAGAAGAAGGAGAAGGAGAAGGTGAAGTCTGGAGGGTGAAGCAGAAGAAGCAGAAGAAGGAGAAGGAGAAGGTGAAGTTTGGAGGGTGAAGCAGAAGAAGCAGAAAAAGGAGAAGGAGAAGGTGTAGTCAGGAGGGTGAATCAGAAGAAGTAGAAGAAGGAGAAGGAGAAGGTGAAGTCTGGAGGGTGAATCAGATGAAGTAGAAGAAAGAGAAGGAGAAGGTGAAGTCTGGAGGGAGAAGCAGAAGAAGTAGAAGAAGGAGAAGGAGAAGGTGAAGTCTGGAGCGTGAATCAGAAGATGTAGAAGAAGGAGAAGGAGAAGATGAAGTCTGGAGGGTCAATCAGAAGAAGTAGAAGAAGGAGAAGGAGAAGGTGAAGTCTGGAGGGTGAATCAGAAGAAGCAGAAGAAGGAGAAGGAGAAGGTGAAGTCTGGAGGGTGAATCAGAAGAAGCAGAAGAAGGAGAAGGAGAAGGTGTAGTCTGGACGGTGAATCAGAAGAAGTAGACGAAGGAGAAGGAGAAGGTGAAGTCTGCAGGGTGAATCAGAAGAAGCAGAAGAAGGAGAAGGAGAAGGTGAAGTCTGGAGGGTGAATCAGAAGAAGTAGAAGAAGGAGAAGGAGAAGGTGAAGTCTGGAGGGTGAATCAGAAGAAGCAGAAGAAGGAGAAGGAGAAGGTGAAGTCTGGAGGGTGAATCAGAAGAAGCAGAAGAAGGAGAAGGAGAAGGTGAAGTCTGGAGGGTGAATCAGAAGAAGCAGAATAAGGAGAAGGAGAAGGTGAAGTCTGGAGGGTGAATCAGAAGAAGCAGAAGAAGGAGATGGAGAAGGTGAAGTCTGGAGGGTGAATCAGAAGAAGTAGAAGAAGGAGAAGGAGAAGGTGAAGTCTGGAGGGTGAATCAGAAGATGTAGAAGAAGGAGAAGGAGAAGGTGAAGTCTGGAGGGTGAATCAGAAGAAGCAGAAGAAGGAGAAGGAGAAGGTGAAGTCTGGAGGATGAATCAGAAGAAGCAGAAGAAGGAGAAGGAGACGATGAAGTCTGGAGGGTGAATCAGAAGAAGTAGAAGAAGGAGAAGGAGAAGGTGAAGTCTGGAGGGTGAATCAGAAGAAGCAGAAGAAGGAGAAGGAGAAGGTGAAGTCTGGAGGGTGAATCAGAAGAAGCAGAAGAAGGAGAAGGAGAATGTGAAGTCTGGAGGGTGAATCAGAAGAAGCAGAAGAAGGAGAAGGAGAAGGTGAAGTCTGGAGGGTGAATCAGAAGAAGCAGAAGAAGGAGAAGGTGACGTCTGGAGGGTGAATCAGAAGAAGTAGAAGAAGGAGAAGGAGAAGGTGAAGTCTGGAGGGTGAATCAGAAGAAGCAGAAGAAGGAGAAGGAGAAGGTGAAGTCTGGAGGGTGAATCAGAAGAAGAAGAAGAAGGAGAAGGAGAAGGTGAAGTCTGGAGGGTGAATCAGAAGAAGTAGAAGAAGGAGAACGAGAAGGTGAAGTCAGGAGAGTGAAGCAGAAGAAGCAGAAGAAGGAGAAGGAGAAGGTGAAGTCTGGAGGGTGAAGCAGAAGAAGCAGAAGAAGGAGAAGGAGAAGGTGAAGTCTGGAGGGCGAAGCAGAAGAAGCAGAAGAAGGAGAAGGAGATGGTGAAGTCTGGAGGGTGAAGCAGAAGAAGCAGAAGAAGGAGAAGGAGAAGGTGAAGTCTGGAGGGTGAATCAGAAGAAGTAGAAGAAGGAGAAGGAGAAGGTGAAGTCTGGAGGGTGAAGCAGAAGAAACAGAAGAAAGAGAAGGAGAAGGTGAAGACTGAAGGGTGAATCAGAAGAAGAAGAAGAAGGAGAAGGAGAAGGTGAAGTCTGGAGGGTGAATCAGAAGAAGCAGAAGAAGGAGAAGGAGAAGGTGAAGTCTGGAGGGTGAATCAGAAGAAGCAGAAGAAGGAGAAGGAGAAGATGAAGTCTGGAGGGTGAATCAGAAGAAGTAGAAGAAGGAGAAGGAGAAGGTGCGGTCTGGAGGGTGAATCAGAAGAAGCAGAAGAAGGAGAAGGAGAAGGTGAAGTCTGGAGGGTGAATCAGAAGAAGCAGAAGAAGGAGAAGGAGAAGGTGAAGTCTGGAGGGTGAATCAGAAGAAGCAAAAGAAGGAGAAGGAGAAGGTGAAGTCAGGAGGGTGAATCAGAAGAAGCAGAAGAAGGAGAAGGAGAAGGTGAAGTTAGGAGGGTGAATCAGAAGAAGCAGAAGAACGAGAAGGAGCAGGTGAAGTCAGGGGGGTGAAGCAGAAGAAGTAGAAGAAGGAGAAGGGGAAGGTGAAGTCAGGACGGTGAATCAGAAGAATCAGAAGAAGGAGAAGGAGAAGGTGAAGTCTGGAGGGTGAATCAGAAGAAGCAGAAGAAAGAGAAGGAGAAGGTGAAGTCTGGAGGGTGAAGCAGAAGAAACAGAAGAAGGAGAAGGAGAAGGTGAAGACTGGAGGGTGAATCAGAAGAAGTGGAAGAAGGAGAAGGAGAAGGTGAAGTCTGGAGGGTGAATCAGAAGAAGTAGAAGAAGGAGAAGGAGAAGGTGAAGTCTGGAGGGTGAATCAGAAGAAGCAGAAGAAGGAGAAGGAGAAGGTGAAGTCTGGAGGGTGAATCAGAAGAAGCAGAAGAAGGAGAAGGAGAAGATGAAGTCTGGAGGGTGAATCAGAAGAAGTAGAAGAAGGAGAAGGAGAAGGTGAAGTCTGGAGGGTGAATCAGAAGTAGTAGAAGAAGGAGAAGGAGAAGGTGAAGTCTGGACGGTGAATCAGAATAAACAGAAGAAGGAGAAGGAGAAGGTGAAGTCTGGAGGGTGAATCAGAAGAAGTAGAAGAAGGAGAAGGAGAAGGTGTAGTCTGGAGGGTGAATCAGAAGAGGTAGACGAAGGAGAAGGAGAAGGTGAAGTCTGGAGGGTGAATCAGAAGAAGCAGAAGAAGGAGATGGAGAAGGTGAAGTCTGGAGGGTGAATCAGAAGAAGTAGAAGAAGGAGAAGGAGAAGGTGAAGTCTGGAGGGTGAATCAGAAGAAGCAGAAGAAGGAGAAGGAGAAGGTGAAGTCTGGAGGGTGAATCAGAAGAAGCAGAAGAAGGAGAAGGAGAAGGAGAATCTGGAGGGTGAATCAGAAGAAGCAGAATAAGGAGAAGGAGAAGGTGAAGTCTGGAGGGTGAATCAGAAGAAGCAGAAGAAGGAGAAGGAGAAGGTGAAGTCTGGAGGGTGAATCAGAAGAAGTAGAAGAAGGAGAAGGAGAAGGTGAAGTCTGGAGGGTGAATCAGAAGAAGTAGAAGAAGGAGAAGGTGAAGGTGAAGTCTGGAGGTTGAATCAGAAGAAGTAGAAGAAGGAGAAGGAGAAGGTGAAGTCTGGAGGGTGAAGCAGAAGAAGTAGAAGAAGGAGAAGGTGAAGGTGAAGTCAGGAGGGTGAATCAGAAGAAGTAGAAGAAGGAGAAGGAGAAGTTGAAGTCAGGAGGGTGAATCAGAAGAAGCAGAAGAAGGAGAAGGAGAAGGTGAAGTCTGGAGGGTGAATCAGAAGAATCAGAAGAAGGAGAAGGAGAATGTGAAGTCTGGAGGGTGAATCAGAAGAAGCAGAATCAGGAGAAGGAGAAGGTGAAGTCTGGAGGGTGAATCAGAAGAAGCAGAATAAGGAGAAGGAGAAGGTGAAGTCTGGAGGGTGAATCAGAAGAAGCAGAAGAAGGAGAAGGAGAAGATGAAGTCTGGAGGGTGAATCAGAAGAAGTAGAAGAAGGAGAAGGAGAAGGTGAAGTCTGGAGGGTGAAGCAGAAGAAGTAGAAGAAGGAGAAGGAGAAGGTGAAGTCAGGAGGGTGAATCAGAAGAAGTAGAAGAAGGAGAAGGAGAAGGTGAAGTCAGGAGGGTGAATCAGAAGAAGCAGAAGAAGGAGAAGGAGAAGGTGAAGTCTGGAGGGTGAATCAGAAGAATCAGAAGAAGGAGAAGGAGAAGGTGAAGTCTGGAGGGTGAATCAGAAGAAGCAGAAGAAAGAGAAGTAGAAGGTGAAGTCTGGAGGGTGAAGCAGAAGAAACAGAAGAAGGAGAAGGAGAAGGTGAAGACTGGAGGGTGAATCAGAAGAAGTGGAAGAAGGAGAAGGAGAAGGTGAAGTCTGGAGGGTGAATCAGAAGAAGTAGAAGAAGGAGAAGGTGAAGTCTGGAGGGTGAATCAGAAGAAGCAGAAGAAGGAGAAGGAGAAGGTGAAGTCTGGAGGGTGAATCAGAAGAAGTAGAAGAAGGAGAAGGTGAAGTCTGGAGGGTGAATCAGAAGAAGCAGAAGAAGGAGAAGGAGAAGGTGAAGTCTGGAGGGTGAATCAGAAGAAGTAGAAGAAGGAGAAGGAGAAGGTGTAGTCTGGAGGGTGAATCAGAAGAAGCAGAAGAAGGAGAAGGAGAAGGTGAAGTCTGGAGGGTGAATCAGAAGAAGCAGAAGAAGGAGAAGGAGAAGGTGAAGTCTGGAGGGTGAATCAGAAGAAGCAGAAGAAGGAGAAGGAGAAGGTGAAGTCAGGAGGGTGAATCAGAAGAAGCAGAAGAAGGAGAAGGAGAAGGTGAAGTTAGGAGGGTGAATCAGAAGAAGCAGAAGAAGGAGAAGGAGCAGGTGATGTCAGGGGGATGAAGCAGAAGAAGTAGAAGAAGGAGAAGGAGAAGGTGAAGTCAGGACGGTGAAGCAGAAGAAGCAGAAGAAGGAGAAGGAGAAGGTGAAGTCTGGAGGGTGAATCAGAAGAAGTAGAAGAAGGAAAAGGAGAAGGTCAAGTCTGGAGGGTGAATCAGAAGAAGTAGAAGAAGGAGAAGGAGAAGGAGAAGTCTGGAGGGTGAAGCAGAAGAAGTAGAAGAAGGAGAAGGAGAAGGTGAAGTCAGGAGGGTGAATCAGAAGAAGTAGAAGAAGGAGAAGGAGAAGGAGAAGTCAGGAGGGTGAATCAGAAGAAGCAGAAGAAGGAGAAGGAGAAGGTGAAGTCTGGAGGGTGAATCAGAAGAATCAGAAGAAGGAGAAGGAGAAGGTGAAGTCTGGAGGGTGAATCAGAAGAAGCAGAAGAAAGAGAAGGAGAAGGTGAAGTCTGGAGGGTGAATCAGAAGAAGTAGAAGAAGGAGAAGGAGAAGGTGAAGTCTGGAGGGTGAATCAGAAGAAGCAGAAGAAGGAGAAGGAGAAGGTGAAGTCTGGAGGGTGAATCAGAAGAAGCAGAAGAAGGAGAAGGAGAAGGTGAAGTCTGCAGGGTGAATCAGAAGAAGCAGAAGAAGGAGAAGGAGAAGGTGAAGTCAGGAGGGTGAATCAGAAGAAGCAGAAGAAGGAGAAGGAGAAGGTGAAGTCTGGAGGGTGAATCAGAAGAAGCAGAAGAAGGAGAAGGAGAAGGTGAAGTCTGGAGGGTGAATCAGAAGAAGTAGAAGAAGGAGAAGGAGAAGTTGAAGTCTGGAGGGTGAAGCAGAAGAATTAGAAGATGGAGAAGGAGAAGGTGAAGTCAGGAGGGTGAATCAGAAGAAGTAGAAGAAGGAGAAGGAGAAGGTGAAGTCAGGAGGGTGAATCGGAAGAAGCAGAAGATGGAGAAGGAGAAGGTGAAGTCTGGAGGGTGAATCAGAAGAATCAGAAGAAGGAGAAGGAGAAGGTGAAGTCTGGAGGGTGAATCAGAAGAAGCAGAGGAAGGAGAAGAAGAAGGTGAAGTCTGGAGGGTGAATCAGAAGAAGCAGAATAAGGAGAAGGAGAAGGTGAAGTCTGGAGGGTGAATCAGAAGAAGCAGAATAAGGAGAAGGAGAAGGTGAAGTCTGGAGGGTGAATCAGAAGAAGCAGAAGAAGGAGAAGGAGAAGGTGAAGTCTGGAGGGTGAATCAGAAGAAGTAGAAGAAGAAGAAGGAGAAGGTGAAGTCTGGAGGGTGAAGCAGAAGAAGTAGAAGAAGGAGAAGGAGAAGGTGAAGTCAGGTGGGTGAATCAGAAGAAGTAGAAGAAGGAGAAGGAGAAGGTGAAGTCAGGAGGGTGAATCAGAAGAAGCAGAAGAAGGAGAAGGAGAAGGTGAAGTCTGGAGGGTGAATCAGAAGAATCAGAAGAAGGAGAAGGAGAAGGTGAAGTCTGGAGGGTGAATCAGAAGAAGCAGAAGAAAGAGATGGAGAAGGTGAAGTCTGGAGGGTGAAGCAGAAGAAACAGAAGAAGGAGAAGGAGAAGGTGAAGACTGGAGGGTGAATCAGAAGAAGTAGAAGAAGAAGAAGGAGAAGGTGAAGTCTGGAGGGTGAATCAGAAGAAGCAGAAGAAGGAGAAGGAGAAGGTGAAGTCTGGAGGGTGAATCAGAAGAAGCAGAAGAAGGAGAAGGAGAAGATGAAGTCTGGAGGGTGAAGCAGAAGAAGTAGAAGAAGGAGAAGGTGAAGTTGAAGTCAGGAGGGTGAATCAGAAGAAGTAGAAGAAGGAGAAGGAGAAGTTGAAGTCAGGAGGGTGAATCAGAAGAAGCAGAAGAAGGAGAAGGAGAAGGTGAAGTCTGGAGGGTGAATCAGAAGAATCAGAAGAAGGAGAAGGAGAATGTGAAGTCTGGAGGGTGAATCAGAAGAAGCAGAATCAGGAGAAGGAGAAGGTGAAGTCTGGAGGGTGAATCAGAAGAAGCAGAATAAGGAGAAGGAGAAGGTGAAGTCTGGAGGGTGAATCAGAAGAAGCAGAAGAAGGAGAAGGAGAAGATGAAGTCTGGAGGGTGAATCAGAAGAAGTAGAAGAAGGAGAAGGAGAAGGTGAAGTCTGGAGGGTGAAGCAGAAGAAGTAGAAGAAGGAGAAGGAGAAGGTGAAGTCAGGAGGGTGAATCAGAAGAAGTAGAAGAAGGAGAAGGAGAAGGTGAAGTCAGGAGGGTGAATCAGAAGAAGCAGAAGAAGGAGAAGGAGAAGGTGAAGTCTGGAGGGAGAATCAGAAGAATCAGAAGAAGGAGAAGGAGAAGGTGAAGTCTGGAGGGTGAATCAGAAGAAGCAGAAGAAAGAGAAGTAGAAGGTGAAGTCTGGAGGGTGAAGCAGAAGAAACAGAAGAAGGAGAAGGAGAAGGTGAAGACTGGAGGGTGAATCAGAAGAAGTGGAAGAAGGAGAAGGAGAAGGTGAAGTCTGGAGGGTGAATCAGAAGAAGTAGAAGAAGGAGAAGGTGAAGTCTGGAGGGTGAATCAGAAGAAGCAGAAGAAGGAGAAGGAGAAGGTGAAGTCTGGAGGGTGAATCAGAAGAAGTAGAAGAAGGAGAAGGTGAAGTCTGGAGGGTGAATCAGAAGAAGCAGAAGAAGGAGAAGGAGAAGGTGAAGTCTGGAGGGTGAATCAGAAGAAGTAGAAGAAGGAGAAGGAGAAGGTGTAGTCTGGAGGGTGAATCAGAAGAAGCAGAAGAAGGAGAAGGAGAAGGTGAAGTCTGGAGGGTGAATCAGAAGAAGCAGAAGAAGGAGAAGGAGAAGGTGAAGTCTGGAGGGTGAATCAGAAGAAGCAGAAGAAGGAGAAGGAGAAGGTGAAGTCAGGAGGGTGAATCAGAAGAAGCAGAAGAAGGAGAAGGAGAAGGTGAAGTTAGGAGGGTGAATCAGAAGAAGCAGAAGAAGGAGAAGGAGCAGGTGATGTCAGGGGGATGAAGCAGAAGAAGTAGAAGAAGGAGAAGGAGAAGGTGAAGTCAGGACGGTGAAGCAGAAGAAGCAGAAGAAGGAGAAGGAGAAGGTGAAGTCTGGAGGGTGAATCAGAAGAAGTAGAAGAAGGAAAAGGAGAAGGTCAAGTCTGGAGGGTGAATCAGAAGAAGTAGAAGAAGGAGAAGGAGAAGGAGAAGTCTGGAGGGTGAAGCAGAAGAAGTAGAAGAAGGAGAAGGAGAAGGTGAAGTCAGGAGGGTGAATCAGAAGAAGTAGAAGAAGGAGAAGGAGAAGGAGAAGTCAGGAGGGTGAATCAGAAGAAGCAGAAGAAGGAGAAGGAGAAGGTGAAGTCTGGAGGGTGAATCAGAAGAATCAGAAGAAGGAGAAGGAGAAGGTGAAGTCTGGAGGGTGAATCAGAAGAAGCAGAAGAAAGAGAAGGAGAAGGTGAAGTCTGGAGGGTGAATCAGAAGAAGTAGAAGAAGGAGAAGGAGAAGGTGAAGTCTGGAGGGTGAATCAGAAGAAGCAGAAGAAGGAGAAGGAGAAGGTGAAGTCTGGAGGGTGAATCAGAAGAAGCAGAAGAAGGAGAAGGAGAAGGTGAAGTCTGCAGGGTGAATCAGAAGAAGCAGAAGAAGGAGAAGGAGAAGGTGAAGTCTGGAGGGTGAATCAGAAGAAGCAGAAGAAGGAGAAGGAGAAGGTGAAGTCTGGAGGGTGAATCAGAAGAAGCAGAAGAAGGAGAAGGAGAAGGTGAAGTCTGGAGGGTGAATCAGAAGAAGTAGAAGAAGGAGAAGGAGAAGTTGAAGTCTGGAGGGTGAAGCAGAAGAATTAGAAGATGGAGAAGGAGAAGGTGAAGTCAGGAGGGTGAATCAGAAGAAGTAGAAGAAGGAGAAGGAGAAGGTGAAGTCAGGAGGGTGAATCGGAAGAAGCAGAAGATGGAGAAGGAGAAGGTGAAGTCTGGAGGGTGAATCAGAAGAATCAGAAGAAGGAGAAGGAGAAGGTGAAGTCTGGAGGGTGAATCAGAAGAAGCAGAGGAAGGAGAAGAAGAAGGTGAAGTCTGGAGGGTGAATCAGAAGAAGCAGAACAAGGAGAAGGAGAAGGTGAAGTCTGGAGGGTGAATCAGAAGAAGCAGAATAAGGAGAAGGAGAAGGTGAAGTCTGGAGGGTGAATCAGAAGAAGCAGAAGAAGGAGAAGGAGAAGGTGAAGTCTGGAGGGTGAATCAGAAGAAGTAGAAGAAGAAGAAGGAGAAGGTGAAGTCTGGAGGGTGAAGCAGAAGAAGTAGAAGAAGGAGAAGGAGAAGGTGAAGTCAGGTGGGTGAATCAGAAGAAGTAGAAGAAGGAGAAGGAGAAGGTGAAGTCAGGAGGGTGAATCAGAAGAAGCAGAAGAAGGAGAAAGAGAAGGTGAAGTCTGGAGGGTGAATCAGAAGAATCAGAAGAAGGAGAAGGAGAAGGTGAAGTCTGGAGGGTGAATCAGAAGAAGCAGAAGAAAGAGATGGAGAAGGTGAAGTCTGGAGGGTGAAGCAGAAGAAACAGAAGAAGGAGAAGGAGAAGGTGAAGACTGGAGGGTGAATCAGAAGAAGTAGAAGAAGAAGAAGGAGAAGGTGAAGTCTGGAGGGGGAATCAGAAGAAGCAGAAGAAGGAGAAGGAGAAGGTGAAGTCTGGAGGGTGAATCAGAAGAAGCAGAAGAAGGAGAAGGAGAAGATGAAGTCTGGAGGGTGAATCAGAAGAAGTAGAAGAAGGAGAAGGAGAAGGTGAAGTCTGGAGGGTGAATCAGAAGTAGTAGAAGAAGGAGAAGGAGAAGGTGAAGTCTGGAGGGTGAATCAGAAGAAACAGAAGAAGGAGAAGGAGAAGGTGAAGTCTGGAGGGTGAATCAGAAGAAGTAGAAGAAGAAGGAGAAGGTGTAGTCTGGAGGGTGAATCAGAAGAAGTAGACGAAGGAGAAGGAGAAGGTGAAGTCTGGAGGGTGAATCAGAAGAAGCAGAAGAAGGAGATGGAGAAGGTGAAGTCTGGAGGGTGAATCAGAAGACGTAGAAGAAGGAGAAGGAGAAGGTGAAGTCTGGAGGGTAAATCAGAAGAAGCAGAAGAAGGAGAAGGAGAAGGTGAAGTCTGGAGGGTGAATCAGAAGAAGCAGAAGAAGGAGAAGGAGAAGGTGAAGTCTGGAGGGTGATTCAGAAGAAGCAGAATAAGGAGAAGGAGAAGGTGAAGTCTGGAGGGTGAATGAGAAGAAGCAGAAGAAGGAGAAGGAGAAGGTGAAGTCTGGAGGGTAAATCAGAAGAAGTAGAAGAAGGAGAAGGAGAAGGTGAAGTCTGGAGGGTGAATCAGAAGAAGTAGAAGAAGGAGAAGGAGAAGGTGAAGTCTGGAGGGTGAATCAGAAGAAGTAGAAGAAGGAGAAGGAGAAGGTGAAGTCTGGAGGGTGAATCAGAAGAAGCAGAAGAAAGAGAAGGAGAAGGTGAAGTCTGGAGGGTGAATCAGAAGAAGTAGAAGAAGGAGAAGGAGAAGGTGAAGTCTGGAGGGTGAATCAGAAGAAGCAGAAGAAGGAGAAGGAAAAGGTGAAGTCTGGAGGGTGAATCAGAAGAAGTAGACGAAGGAGAAGGAGAAGGTGAAGTCTGGAGGGTGAATCAGAAGAAGCAGAAGAAGGAGATGGAGAAGGTGAAGTCTGGAGGGTGAATCAGAAGAAGTAGAAGAAGGAGAAGGAGAAGGTGAAGTCTGGAGGGTGAATCAGAAGAAGCAGAAGAAGGAGAAGGAGAAGGTGAAGTCTGGAGGGTGAATCAGAAGAAGCAGAAGAAGGAGAAGGAGAAGGTGAAGTCTGGAGGGTGATTCAGAAGAAGCAGAATAAGGAGAAGGAGAATGTGAAGTCTGGAGGGTGAAACAGAAGAAGCAGAAGAAGGAGAAGGAGA
The DNA here is from genome assembly GCF_052327205.1 of Somniosus microcephalus. Lineage (NCBI taxonomy): Eukaryota > Metazoa > Chordata > Chondrichthyes > Squaliformes > Somniosidae > Somniosus > Somniosus microcephalus. The sequence goes on from NW_028225758.1 coordinate 39,787, forward strand.
AGGTGAAGTCTGGAGGGTGAATCAGAAGAAGTAGAAGAAGGAGAAGGAGAAGGTGAAGTCTGGAGGGTGAATCAGAAGAATCAGAAGAAGGAGAAGGAGAAGGTGAAGTCTGGAGGGTGAATCAGAAGAAGCAGAAGAAAGAGAAGGAGAAGGTGAAGTCTGGAGCGTGAAGCAGAAGAAACAGAAGAAGGAGAAGGAGAAGGTGAAGACTGGAGGGTGAATCAGAAGAAGTAGAAGAAGAAGAAGGAGAAGGTGAAGTCTGGAGGGTGAATCAGAAGAAGCAGAAGAAGGAGAAGGAGAAGATGAAGTCTGGAGGGTGAATCAGAAGAAGTAGAAGAAGGAGAAGGAGAAGGTGAAGTCTGGAGGGTGAATCAGAAGTAGTAGAAGAAGGAGAAGGAGAAGGTGAAGTCTGGAGGGTGAATCAGAAGAAACAGAAGAAGGAGAAGGAGAAGGTGAAGTCTGGAGGGTGAATCAGAAGAAGTAGAAGAAGGAGAAGGAGAAGGTGTAGTCTGGAGGGTGAATCAGAAGAAGTAGACGAAGGAGAAGGAGAAGGTGAAGTCTGGAGGGTGAATCAGAAGAAGTAGAAGAAGGAGAAGGAGAAGGTGAAGTCTGGAGGTTAAATCAGAAGAAGCAGAAGAAGGAGAAGGAGAAGGTGAAGTCTGGAGGGTGAATCAGAAGAAGCAGAAGAAGGAGAAGGAGAAGGTGAAGTCTGGAGGGTGATTCAGAAGAAGCAGAAAAAGGAGAAGGAGAAGGTGAAGTCTGGAGGGTGAATCAGAAGAAGCAGAAGAAGGAAAAGGAGAAGGTGAAGTCTGGAGGGTGAATCAGAAGAAGTAGAAGAAGGAGAAGGAGAAGGTGAAGTCTGGAGGGTGAATCAGAAGAAGTAGAAGAAGGAGAAGGAGAAGGTGAAGTCTGGAGGGTGAATCAGAAGAAGTAGAAGAAGGAGAAGGAGAAGCTGAAGTCTGGAGGGTGAAGCAGAAGAAGTAGAAGAAGGAGAAGGAGAAGGTGAAGTCAGGAGGGTGAATCAGAAGATGTAGAAGAAGGAGAAGGAGAAGGTGAAGTCAGGAGGGTGAATCAGAAGAAGCAGAAGAAGGAGAAGGAGAAGGTGAAGTCTGGAGGGTGAATCAGAAGAATCAGAAGAAGGAGAAGGAGAAGGTGAAGTCTGGAGGGTGAATCAGAAGAAGCAGAAGAAAGAGAAGGAGAAGGTGAAGTCTGGAGGGTGAATCAGAAGAAGTAGAAGAAGGAGAAGGAGAAGGTGAAGTCTGGAGGGTGAATCAGAAGAATCAGAAGAAGGAGAAGGAGAATGTGAAGTCTGGAGGGTGAATCAGAAGAAGCAGAATCAGGAGAAGGAGAAGGTGAAGTCTGGAGGGTGAATCAGAAGAAGCAGAATAAGGAGAAGGAGAAGGTGAAGTCTGGAGGGTGAATCAGAAGAAGCAGAAGAAGGAGAAGGAGAAGATGAAGTCTGGAGGGTGAATCAGAAGAAGTAGAAGAAGGAGAAGGAGAAGGTGAAGTCTGGAGGGTGAAGCAGAAGAAGTAGAAGAAGGAGAAGGAGAAGGTGAAGTCAGGAGGGTGAATCAGAAGAAGTAGAAGAAGGAGAAGGAGAAGGTGAAGTCAGGAGGGTGAATCAGAAGAAGCAGAAGAAGGAGAAGGAGAAGGTGAAGTCTGGAGGGTGAATCAGAAGAATCAGAAGAAGGAGAAGGAGAAGGTGAAGTCTGGAGGGTGAATCAGAAGAAGCAGAAGAAAGAGAAGTAGAAGGTGAAGTCTGGAGGGTGAAGCAGAAGAAACAGAAGAAGGAGAAGGAGAAGGTGAAGACTGGAGGGTGAATCAGAAGAAGTGGAAGAAGGAGAAGGAGAAGGTGAAGTCTGGAGGGTGAATCAGAAGAAGTAGAAGAAGGAGAAGGTGAAGTCTGGAGGGTGAATCAGAAGAAGCAGAAGAAGGAGAAGGAGAAGGTGAAGTCTGGAGGGTGAATCAGAAGAAGTAGAAGAAGGAGAAGGTGAAGTCTGGAGGGTGAATCAGAAGAAGCAGAAGAAGGAGAAGGAGAAGGTGAAGTCTGGAGGGTGAATCAGAAGAAGTAGAAGAAGGAGAAGGAGAAGGTGTAGTCTGGAGGGTGAATCAGAAGAAGCAGAAGAAGGAGAAGGAGAAGGTGAAGTCTGGAGGGTGAATCAGAAGAAGCAGAAGAAGGAGAAGGAGAAGGTGAAGTCTGGAGGGTGAATCAGAAGAAGCAGAAGAAGGAGAAGGAGAAGGTGAAGTCAGGAGGGTGAATCAGAAGAAGCAGAAGAAGGAGAAGGAGAAGGTGAAGTTAGGAGGGTGAATCAGAAGAAGCAGAAGAAGGAGAAGGAGCAGGTGATGTCAGGGGGATGAAGCAGAAGAAGTAGAAGAAGGAGAAGGAGAAGGTGAAGTCAGGACGGTGAAGCAGAAGAAGCAGAAGAAGGAGAAGGAGAAGGTGAAGTCTGGAGGGTGAATCAGAAGAAGTAGAAGAAGGAAAAGGAGAAGGTCAAGTCTGGAGGGTGAATCAGAAGAAGTAGAAGAAGGAGAAGGAGAAGGAGAAGTCTGGAGGGTGAAGCAGAAGAAGTAGAAGAAGGAGAAGGAGAAGGTGAAGTCAGGAGGGTGAATCAGAAGAAGTAGAAGAAGGAGAAGGAGAAGGAGAAGTCAGGAGGGTGAATCAGAAGAAGCAGAAGAAGGAGAAGGAGAAGGTGAAGTCTGGAGGGTGAATCAGAAGAATCAGAAGAAGGAGAAGGAGAAGGTGAAGTCTGGAGGGTGAATCAGAAGAAGCAGAAGAAAGAGAAGGAGAAGGTGAAGTCTGGAGGGTGAATCAGAAGAAGTAGAAGAAGGAGAAGGAGAAGGTGAAGTCTGGAGGGAGAATCAGAAGAAGCAGAAGAAGGAGAAGGAGAAGGTGAAGTCTGGAGGGTGAATCAGAAGAAGCAGAAGAAGGAGAAGGAGAAGGTGAAGTCTGCAGGGTGAATCAGAAGAAGCAGAAGAAGGAGAAGGAGAAGGTGAAGTCAGGAGGGTGAATCAGAAGAAGCAGAAGAAGGAGAAGGAGAAGGTGAAGTCTGGAGGGTGAATCAGAAGAAGCAGAAGAAGGAGAAGGAGAAGGTGAAGTCTGGAGGGTGAATCAGAAGAAGTAGAAGAAGGAGAAGGAGAAGTTGAAGTCTGGAGGGTGAAGCAGAAGAATTAGAAGATGGAGAAGGAGAAGGTGAAGTCAGGAGGGTGAATCAGAAGAAGTAGAAGAAGGAGAAGGAGAAGGTGAAGTCAGGAGGGTGAATCGGAAGAAGCAGAAGATGGAGAAGGAGAAGGTGAAGTCTGGAGGGTGAATCAGAAGAATCAGAAGAAGGAGAAGGAGAAGGTGAAGTCTGGAGGGTGAATCAGAAGAAGCAGAGGAAGGAGAAGAAGAAGGTGAAGTCTGGAGGGTGAATCAGAAGAAGCAGAATAAGGAGAAGGAGAAGGTGAAGTCTGGAGGGTGAATCAGAAGAAGCAGAATAAGGAGAAGGAGAAGGTGAAGTCTGGAGGGTGAATCAGAAGAAGCAGAAGAAGGAGAAGGAGAAGGTGAAGTCTGGAGGGTGAATCAGAAGAAGTAGAAGAAGAAGAAGGAGAAGGTGAAGTCTGGAGGGTGAAGCAGAAGAAGTAGAAGAAGGAGAAGGAGAAGGTGAAGTCAGGTGGGTGAATCAGAAGAAGTAGAAGAAGGAGAAGGAGAAGGTGAAGTCAGGAGGGTGAATCAGAAGAAGTAGAAGAAGGAGAAGGAGAAGGTGAAGTCAGGAGGGTGAATCAGAAGAAGCAGAAGAAGGAGAAGGAGAAGGTGAAGTCTGGAGGGTGAATCAGAAGAATCAGAAGAAGGAGAAGGAGAAGGTGAAGTCTGGAGGGTGAATCAGAAGAAGCAGAAGAAAGAGAAGTAGAAGGTGAAGTCTGGAGGGTGAAGCAGAAGAAACAGAAGAAGGAGAAGGAGAAGGTGAAGACTGGAGGGTGAATCAGAAGAAGTGGAAGAAGGAGAAGGAGAAGGTGAAGTCTGGAGGGTGAATCAGAAGAAGTAGAAGAAGGAGAAGGTGAAGTCTGGAGGGTGAATCAGAAGAAGCAGAAGAAGGAGAAGGAGAAGGTGAAGTCTGGAGGGTGAATCAGAAGAAGTAGAAGAAGGAGAAGGTGAAGTCTGGAGGGTGAATCAGAAGAAGCAGAAGAAGGAGAAGGAGAAGGTGAAGTCTGGAGGGTGAATCAGAAGAAGTAGAAGAAGGAGAAGGAGAAGGTGTAGTCTGGAGGGTGAATCAGAAGAAGCAGAAGAAGGAGAAGGAGAAGGTGAAGTCTGGAGGGTGAATCAGAAGAAGCAGAAGAAGGAGAAGGAGAAGGTGAAGTCTGGAGGGTGAATCAGAAGAAGCAGAAGAAGGAGAAGGAGAAGGTGAAGTCAGGAGGGTGAATCAGAAGAAGCAGAAGAAGGAGAAGGAGAAGGTGAAGTTAGGAGGGTGAATCAGAAGAAGCAGAAGAAGGAGAAGGAGCAGGTGATGTCAGGGGGATGAAGCAGAAGAAGTAGAAGAAGGAGAAGGAGAAGGTGAAGTCAGGACGGTGAAGCAGAAGAAGCAGAAGAAGGAGAAGGAGAAGGTGAAGTCTGGAGGGTGAATCAGAAGAAGTAGAAGAAGGAAAAGGAGAAGGTCAAGTCTGGAGGGTGAATCAGAAGAAGTAGAAGAAGGAGAAGGAGAAGGAGAAGTCTGGAGGGTGAAGCAGAAGAAGTAGAAGAAGGAGAAGGAGAAGGTGAAGTCAGGAGGGTGAATCAGAAGAAGTAGAAGAAGGAGAAGGAGAAGGAGAAGTCAGGAGGGTGAATCAGAAGAAGCAGAAGAAGGAGAAGGAGAAGGTGAAGTCTGGAGGGTGAATCAGAAGAATCAGAAGAAGGAGAAGGAGAAGGTGAAGTCTGGAGGGTGAATCAGAAGAAGCAGAAGAAAGAGAAGGAGAAGGTGAAGTCTGGAGGGTGAATCAGAAGAAGTAGAAGAAGGAGAAGGAGAAGGTGAAGTCTGGAGGGTGAATCAGAAGAAGCAGAAGAAGGAGAAGGAGAAGGTGAAGTCTGGAGGGTGAATCAGAAGAAGCAGAAGAAGGAGAAGGAGAAGGTGAAGTCTGCAGGGTGAATCAGAAGAAGCAGAAGAAGGAGAAGGAGAAGGTGAAGTCAGGAGGGTGAATCAGAAGAAGCAGAAGAAGGAGAAGGAGAAGGTGAAGTCTGGAGGGTGAATCAGAAGAAGCAGAAGAAGGAGAAGGAGAAGGTGAAGTCTGGAGGGTGAATCAGAAGAAGTAGAAGAAGGAGAAGGAGAAGTTGAAGTCTGGAGGGTGAAGCAGAAGAATTAGAAGATGGAGAAGGAGAAGGTGAAGTCAGGAGGGTGAATCAGAAGAAGTAGAAGAAGGAGAAGGAGAAGGTGAAGTCAGGAGGGTGAATCGGAAGAAGCAGAAGATGGAGAAGGAGAAGGTGAAGTCTGGAGGGTGAATCAGAAGAATCAGAAGAAGGAGAAGGAGAAGGTGAAGTCTGGAGGGTGAATCAGAAGAAGCAGAGGAAGGAGAAGAAGAAGGTGAAGTCTGGAGGGTGAATCAGAAGAAGCAGAATAAGGAGAAGGAGAAGGTGAAGTCTGGAGGGTGAATCAGAAGAAGCAGAATAAGGAGAAGGAGAAGGTGAAGTCTGGAGGGTGAATCAGAAGAAGCAGAAGAAGGAGAAGGAGAAGGTGAAGTCTGGAGGGTGAATCAGAAGAAGTAGAAGAAGAAGAAGGAGAAGGTGAAGTCTGGAGGGTGAAGCAGAAGAAATAGAAGAAGGAGAAGGAGAAGGTGAAGTCAGGTGGGTGAATCAGAAGAAGTAGAAGAAGGAGAAGGAGAAGGTGAAGTCAGGAGGGTGAATCAGAAGAAGCAGAAGAAGGAGAAGGAGAAGGTGAAGTCTGGAGGGTGAATCAGAAGAATCAGAAGAAGGAGAAGGAGAAGGTGAAGTCTGGAGGGTGAATCAGAAGAAGCAGAAGAAAGAGATGGAGAAGGTGAAGTCTGGAGGGTGAAGCAGAAGAAACAGAAGAAGGAGAAGGAGAAGGTGAAGACTGGAGGGTGAATCAGAAGAAGTAGAAGAAGAAGAAGGAGAAGGTGAAGTCTGGAGGGTGAATCAGAAGAAGCAGAAGAAGGAGAAGGAGAAGGTGAAGTCTGGAGGGTGAATCAGAAGAAGCAGAAGAAGGAGAAGGAGAAGATGAAGTCTGGAGGGTGAAGCAGAAGAAGTAGAAGAAGGAGAAGGTGAAGTTGAAGTCAGGAGGGTGAATCAGAAGAAGTAGAAGAAGGAGAAGGAGAAGTTGAAGTCAGGAGGGTGAATCAGAAGAAGCAGAAGAAGGAGAAGGAGAAGGTGAAGTCTGGAGGGTGAATCAGAAGAATCAGAAGAAGGAGAAGGAGAATGTGAAGTCTGGAGGGTGAATCAGAAGAAGCAGAATCAGGAGAAGGAGAAGGTGAAGTCTGGAGGGTGAATCAGAAGAAGCAGAATAAGGAGAAGGAGAAGGTGAAGTCTGGAGGGTGAATCAGAAGAAGCAGAAGAAGGAGAAGGAGAAGATGAAGTCTGGAGGGTGAATCAGAAGAAGTAGAAGAAGGAGAAGGAGAAGGTGAAGTCTGGAGGGTGAAGCAGAAGAAGTAGAAGAAGGAGAAGGAGAAGGTGAAGTCAGGAGGGTGAATCAGAAGAAGTAGAAGAAGGAGAAGGAGAAGGTGAAGTCAGGAGGGTGAATCAGAAGAAGCAGAAGAAGGAGAAGGAGAAGGTGAAGTCTGGAGGGTGAATCAGAAGAATCAGAAGAAGGAGAAGGAGAAGGTGAAGTCTGGAGGGTGAATCAGAAGAAGCAGAAGAAAGAGAAGTAGAAGGTGAAGTCTGGAGGGTGAAGCAGAAGAAACAGAAGAAGGAGAAGGAGAAGGTGAAGACTGGAGGGTGAATCAGAAGAAGTGGAAGAAGGAGAAGGAGAAGGTGAAGTCTGGAGGGTGAATCAGAAGAAGTAGAAGAAGGAGAAGGTGAAGTCTGGAGGGTGAATCAGAAGAAGCAGAAGAAGGAGAAGGAGAAGGTGAAGTCTGGAGGGTGAATCAGAAGAAGTAGAAGAAGGAGAAGGTGAAGTCTGGAGGGTGAATCAGAAGAAGCAGAAGAAGGAGAAGGAGAAGGTGAAGTCTGGAGGGTGAATCAGAAGAAGTAGAAGAAGGAGAAGGAGAAGGTGTAGTCTGGAGGGTGAATCAGAAGAAGCAGAAGAAGGAGAAGGAGAAGGTGAAGTCTGGAGGGTGAATCAGAAGAAGCAGAAGAAGGAGAAGGAGAAGGTGAAGTCTGGAGGGTGAATCAGAAGAAGCAGAAGAAGGAGAAGGAGAAGGTGAAGTCAGGAGGGTGAATCAGAAGAAGCAGAAGAAGGAGAAGGAGAAGGTGAAGTTAGGAGGGTGAATCAGAAGAAGCAGAAGAAGGAGAAGGAGCAGGTGATGTCAGGGGGATGAAGCAGAAGAAGTAGAAGAAGGAGAAGGAGAAGGTGAAGTCAGGACGGTGAAGCAGAAGAAGCAGAAGAAGGAGAAGGAGAAGGTGAAGTCTGGAGGGTGAATCAGAAGAAGTAGAAGAAGGAAAAGGAGAAGGTCAAGTCTGGAGGGTGAATCAGAAGAAGTAGAAGAAGGAGAAGGAGAAGGAGAAGTCTGGAGGGTGAAGCAGAAGAAGTAGAAGAAGGAGAAGGAGAAGGTGAAGTCAGGAGGGTGAATCAGAAGAAGTAGAAGAAGGAGAAGGAGAAGTCAGGAGGGTGAATCAGAAGAAGCAGAAGAAGGAGAAGGAGAAGGTGAAGTCTGGAGGGTGAATCAGAAGAATCAGAAGAAGGAGAAGGAGAAGGTGAAGTCTGGAGGGTGAATCAGAAGAAGCAGAAGAAAGAGAAGGAGAAGGTGAAGTCTGGAGGGTGAATCAGAAGAAGTAGAAGAAGGAGAAGGAGAAGGTGAAGTCTGGAGGGTGAATCAGAAGAAGCAGAAGAAGGAGAAGGAGAAGGTGAAGTCTGGAGGGTGAATCAGAAGAAGCAGAAGAAGGAGAAGGAGAAGGTGAAGTCTGCAGGGTGAATCAGAAGAAGCAGAAGAAGGAGAAGGAGAAGGTGAAGTCAGGAGGGTGAATCAGAAGAAGCAGAAGAAGGAGAAGGAGAAGGTGAAGTCTGGAGGGTGAATCAGAAGAAGCAGAAGAAGGAGAAGGAGAAGGTGAAGTCTGGAGGGTGAATCAGAAGAAGTAGAAGAAGGAGAAGGAGAAGTTGAAGTCTGGAGGGTGAAGCAGAAGAATTAGAAGATGGAGAAGGAGAAGGTGAAGTCAGGAGGGTGAATCAGAAGAAGTAGAAGAAGGAGAAGGAGAAGGTGAAGTCAGGAGGGTGAATCGGAAGAAGCAGAAGATGGAGAAGGAGAAGGTGAAGTCTGGAGGGTGAATCAGAAGAATCAGAAGAAGGAGAAGGAGAAGGTGAAGTCTGGAGGGTGAATCAGAAGAAGCAGAGGAAGGAGAAGAAGAAGGTGAAGTCTGGAGGGTGAATCAGAAGAAGCAGAATAAGGAGAAGGAGAAGGTGAAGTCTGGAGGGTGAATCAGAAGAAGCAGAATAAGGAGAAGGAGAAGGTGAAGTCTGGAGGGTGAATCAGAAGAAGCAGAAGAAGGAGAAGGAGAAGGTGAAGTCTGGAGGGTGAATCAGAAGAAGTAGAAGAAGAAGAAGGAGAAGGTGAAGTCTGGAGGGTGAAGCAGAAGAAGTAGAAGAAGGAGAAGGAGAAGGTGAAGTCAGGTGGGTGAATCAGAAGAAGTAGAAGAAGGAGAAGGAGAAGGTGAAGTCAGGAGGGTGAATCAGAAGAAGCAGAAGAAGGAGAAGGAGAAGGTGAAGTCTGGAGGGTGAATCAGAAGAATCAGAAGAAGGAGAAGGAGAAGGTGAAGTCTGGAGGGTGAATCAGAAGAAGCAGAAGAAAGAGATGGAGAAGGTGAAGTCTGGAGGGTGAAGCAGAAGAAACAGAAGAAGGAGAAGGAGAAGGTGAAGACTGGAGGGTGAATCAGAAGAAGTAGAAGAAGAAGAAGGAGAAGGTGAAGTCTGGAGGGTGAATCAGAAGAAGCAGAAGAAGGAGAAGGAGAAGGTGAAGTCTGGAGGGTGAATCAGAAGAAGCAGAAGAAGGAGAAGGAGAAGATGAAGTCTGGAGGGTGAATCAGAAGAAGTAGAAGAAGGAGAAGGAGAAGGTGAAGTCTGGAGGGTGAATCAGAAGTAGTAGAAGAAGGAGAAGGAGAAGGTGAAGTCTGGAGGGTGAATCAGAAGAAACAGAAGAAGGAGAAGGAGAAGGTGAAGTCTGGAGGGTGAATCAGAAGAAGTAGAAGAAGAAGGAGAAGGTGTAGTCTGGAGGGTGAATCAGAAGAAGTAGACGAAGGAGAAGGAGAAGGTGAAGTCTGGAGGGTGAATCAGAAGAAGCAGAAGAAGGAGATGGAGAAGGTGAAGTCTGGAGGGTGAATCAGAAGACGTAGAAGAAGGAGAAGGAGAAGGTGAAGTCTGGAGGGTAAATCAGAAGAAGCAGAAGAAGGAGAAGGAGAAGGTGAAGTCTGGAGGGTGAATCAGAAGAAGCAGAAGAAGGAGAAGGAGAAGGTGAAGTCTGGAGGGTGATTCAGAAGAAGCAGAATAAGGAGAAGGAGAAGGTGAAGTCTGGAGGGTGAATGAGAAGAAGCAGAAGAAGGAGAAGGAGAAGGTGAAGTCTGGAGGGTAAATCAGAAGAAGTAGAAGAAGGAGAAGGAGAAGGTGAAGTCTGGAGGGTGAATCAGAAGAAGTAGAAGAAGGAGAAGGAGAAGGTGAAGTCTGGAGGGTGAATCAGAAGAAGTAGAAGAAGGAGAAGGAGAAGCTGAAGTCTGGAGGGTGAAGCAGAAGAAGTAGAAGAAGGAGAAGGAGAAGGTGAAGTCAGGAGGGTGAATCAGAAGATGTAGAAGAAGGAGAAGGAGAAGGTGAAGTCAGGAGGGTGAATCAGAAGAAGCAGAAGAAGGAGAAGGAGAAGGTGAAGTCTGGAGGGTGAATCAGAAGAATCAGAAGAAGGAGAAGGAGAAGGTGAAGTCTGGAGGGTGAATCAGAAGAAGCAGAAGAAAGAGAAGGAGAAGGTGAAGTCTGGAGGGTGAATCAGAAGAAGTAGAAGAAGGAGAAGGAGAAGGTGAAGTCTGGAGGGTGAATCAGAAGAAGCAGAAGAAGGAGAAGGAAAAGGTGAAGTCTGGAGGGTGAATCAGAAGAAGTAGACGAAGGAGAAGGAGAAGGTGAAGTCTGGAGGGTGAATCAGAAGAAGCAGAAGAAGGAGATGGAGAAGGTGAAGTCTGGAGGGTGAATCAGAAGAAGTAGAAGAAGGAGAAGGAGAAGGTGAAGTCTGGAGGGTGAATCAGAAGAAGCAGAAGAAGGAGAAGGAGAAGGTGAAGTCTGGAGGGTGAATCAGAAGAAGCAGAAGAAGGAGAAGGAGAAGGTGAAGTCTGGAGGGTGATTCAGAAGAAGCAGAATAAGGAGAAGGAGAATGTGAAGTCTGGAGGGTGAAACAGAAGAAGCAGAAGAAGGAGAAGGAGAAGGTGAAGTCTGGAGGGTGAATCAGAAGAAGTAGAAGAAGGAGAAGGAGAAGGTGAAGTCTGGAGGGTGAATCAGAAGAATCAGAAGAAGGAGAAGGAGAAGGTGAAGTCTGGAGGGTGAATCAGAAGAAGCAGAAGAAAGAGAAGGAGAAGGTGAAGTCTGGAGCGTGAAGCAGAAGAAACAGAAGAAGGAGAAGGAGAAGGTGAAGACTGGAGGGTGAATCAGAAGAAGTAGAAGAAGAAGAAGGAGAAGGTGAAGTCTGGAGGGTGAATCAGAAGAAGCAGAAGAAGGAGAAGGAGAAGATGAAGTCTGGAGGGTGAATCAGAAGAAGTAGAAGAAGGAGAAGGAGAAGGTGAAGTCTGGAGGGTGAATCAGAAGTAGTAGAAGAAGGAGAAGGAGAAGGTGAAGTCTGGAGGGTGAATCAGAAGAAACAGAAGAAGGAGAAGGAGAAGGTGAAGTCTGGAGGGTGAATCAGAAGAAGTAGAAGAAGGAGAAGGAGAAGGTGTAGTCTGGAGGGTGAATCAGAAGAAGTAGACGAAGGAGAAGGAGAAGGTGAAGTCTGGAGGGTGAATCAGAAGAAGTAGAAGAAGGAGAAGGAGAAGGTGAAGTCTGGAGGTTAAATCAGAAGAAGCAGAAGAAGGAGAAGGAGAAGGTGAAGTCTGGAGGGTGAATCAGAAGAAGCAGAAGAAGGAGAAGGAGAAGGTGAAGTCTGGAGGGTGATTCAGAAGAAGCAGAAAAAGGAGAAGGAGAAGGTGAAGTCTGGAGGGTGAATCAGAAGAAGCAGAAGAAGGAAAAGGAGAAGGTGAAGTCTGGAGGGTGAATCAGAAGAAGTAGAAGAAGGAGAAGGAGAAGGTGAAGTCTGGAGGGTGAATCAGAAGAAGTAGAAGAAGGAGAAGGAGAAGGTGAAGTCTGGAGGGTGAATCAGAAGAAGTAGAAGAAGGAGAAGGAGAAGCTGAAGTCTGGAGGGTGAAGCAGAAGAAGTAGAAGAAGGAGAAGGAGAAGGTGAAGTCAGGAGGGTGAATCAGAAGATGTAGAAGAAGGAGAAGGAGAAGGTGAAGTCAGGAGGGTGAATCAGAAGAAGCAGAAGAAGGAGAAGGAGAAGGTGAAGTCTGGAGGGTGAATCAGAAGAATCAGAAGAAGGAGAAGGAGAAGGTGAAGTCTGGAGGGTGAATCAGAAGAAGCAGAAGAAAGAGAAGGAGAAGGTGAAGTCTGGAGGGTGAATCAGAAGAAGTAGAAGAAGGAGAAGGAGAAGGTGAAGTCTGGAGGGTGAATCAGAAGAATCAGAAGAAGGAGAAGGAGAATGTGAAGTCTGGAGGGTGAATCAGAAGAAGCAGAATCAGGAGAAGGAGAAGGTGAAGTCTGGAGGGTGAATCAGAAGAAGCAGAATAAGGAGAAGGAGAAGGTGAAGTCTGGAGGGTGAATCAGAAGAAGCAGAAGAAGGAGAAGGAGAAGATGAAGTCTGGAGGGTGAATCAGAAGAAGTAGAAGAAGGAGAAGGAGAAGGTGAAGTCTGGAGGGTGAAGCAGAAGAAGTAGAAGAAGGAGAAGGAGAAGGTGAAGTCAGGAGGGTGAATCAGAAGAAGTAGAAGAAGGAGAAGGAGAAGGTGAAGTCAGGAGGGTGAATCAGAAGAAGCAGAAGAAGGAGAAGGAGAAGGTGAAGTCTGGAGGGTGAATCAGAAGAATCAGAAGAAGGAGAAGGAGAAGGTGAAGTCTGGAGGGTGAATCAGAAGAAGCAGAAGAAAGAGAAGTAGAAGGTGAAGTCTGGAGGGTGAAGCAGAAGAAACAGAAGAAGGAGAAGGAGAAGGTGAAGACTGGAGGGTGAATCAGAAGAAGTGGAAGAAGGAGAAGGAGAAGGTGAAGTCTGGAGGGTGAATCAGAAGAAGTAGAAGAAGGAGAAGGTGAAGTCTGGAGGGTGAATCAGAAGAAGCAGAAGAAGGAGAAGGAGAAGGTGAAGTCTGGAGGGTGAATCAGAAGAAGTAGAAGAAGGAGAAGGTGAAGTCTGGAGGGTGAATCAGAAGAAGCAGAAGAAGGAGAAGGAGAAGGTGAAGTCTGGAGGGTGAATCAGAAGAAGTAGAAGAAGGAGAAGGAGAAGGTGTAGTCTGGAGGGTGAATCAGAAGAAGCAGAAGAAGGAGAAGGAGAAGGTGAAGTCTGGAGGGTGAATCAGAAGAAGCAGAAGAAGGAGAAGGAGAAGGTGAAGTCTGGAGGGTGAATCAGAAGAAGCAGAAGAAGGAGAAGGAGAAGGTGAAGTCAGGAGGGTGAATCAGAAGAAGCAGAAGAAGGAGAAGGAGAAGGTGAAGTTAGGAGGGTGAATCAGAAGAAGCAGAAGAAGGAGAAGGAGCAGGTGATGTCAGGGGGATGAAGCAGAAGAAGTAGAAGAAGGAGAAGGAGAAGGTGAAGTCAGGACGGTGAAGCAGAAGAAGCAGAAGAAGGAGAAGGAGAAGGTGAAGTCTGGAGGGTGAATCAGAAGAAGTAGAAGAAGGAAAAGGAGAAGGTCAAGTCTGGAGGGTGAATCAGAAGAAGTAGAAGAAGGAGAAGGAGAAGGAGAAGTCTGGAGGGTGAAGCAGAAGAAGTAGAAGAAGGAGAAGGAGAAGGTGAAGTCAGGAGGGTGAATCAGAAGAAGTAGAAGAAGGAGAAGGAGAAGGAGAAGTCAGGAGGGTGAATCAGAAGAAGCAGAAGAAGGAGAAGGAGAAGGTGAAGTCTGGAGGGTGAATCAGAAGAATCAGAAGAAGGAGAAGGAGAAGGTGAAGTCTGGAGGGTGAATCAGAAGAAGCAGAAGAAAGAGAAGGAGAAGGTGAAGTCTGGAGGGTGAATCAGAAGAAGTAGAAGAAGGAGAAGGAGAAGGTGAAGTCTGGAGGGTGAATCAGAAGAAGCAGAAGAAGGAGAAGGAGAAGGTGAAGTCTGGAGGGTGAATCAGAAGAAGCAGAAGAAGGAGAAGGAGAAGGTGAAGTCTGCAGGGTGAATCAGAAGAAGCAGAAGAAGGAGAAGGAGAAGGTGAAGTCAGGAGGGTGAATCAGAAGAAGCAGAAGAAGGAGAAGGAGAAGGTGAAGTCTGGAGGGTGAATCAGAAGAAGCAGAAGAAGGAGAAGGAGAAGGTGAAGTCTGGAGGGTGAATCAGAAGAAGTAGAAGAAGGAGAAGGAGAAGTTGAAGTCTGGAGGGTGAAGCAGAAGAATTAGAAGATGGAGAAGGAGAAGGTGAAGTCAGGAGGGTGAATCAGAAGAAGTAGAAGAAGGAGAAGGAGAAGGTGAAGTCAGGAGGGTGAATCGGAAGAAGCAGAAGATGGAGAAGGAGAAGGTGAAGTCTGGAGGGTGAATCAGAAGAATCAGAAGAAGGAGAAGGAGAAGGTGAAGTCTGGAGGGTGAATCAGAAGAAGCAGAGGAAGGAGAAGAAGAAGGTGAAGTCTGGAGGGTGAATCAGAAGAAGCAGAATAAGGAGAAGGAGAAGGTGAAGTCTGGAGGGTGAATCAGAAGAAGCAGAATAAGGAGAAGGAGAAGGTGAAGTCTGGAGGGTGAATCAGAAGAAGCAGAAGAAGGAGAAGGAGAAGGTGAAGTCTGGAGGGTGAATCAGAAGAAGTAGAAGAAGAAGAAGGAGAAGGTGAAGTCTGGAGGGTGAAGCAGAAGAAGTAGAAGAAGGAGAAGGAGAAGGTGAAGTCAGGTGGGTGAATCAGAAGAAGTAGAAGAAGGAGAAGGAGAAGGTGAAGTCAGGAGGGTGAATCAGAAGAAGCAGAAGAAGGAGAAGGAGAAGGTGAAGTCTGGAGGGTGAATCAGAAGAATCAGAAGAAGGAGAAGGAGAAGGTGAAGTCTGGAGGGTGAATCAGAAGAAGCAGAAGAAAGAGATGGAGAAGGTGAAGTCTGGAGGGTGAAGCAGAAGAAACAGAAGAAGGAGAAGGAGAAGGTGAAGACTGGAGGGTGAATCAGAAGAAGTAGAAGAAGAAGAAGGAGAAGGTGAAGTCTGGAGGGTGAATCAGAAGAAGCAGAAGAAGGAGAAGGAGAAGGTGAAGTCTGGAGGGTGAATCAGAAGAAGCAGAAGAAGGAGAAGGAGAAGATGAAGTCTGGAGGGTGAATCAGAAGAAGTAGAAGAAGGAGAAGGAGAAGGTGAAGTCTGGAGGGTGAATCAGAAGTAGTAGAAGAAGGAGAAGGAGAAGGTGAAGTCTGGAGGGTGAATCAGAAGAAACAGAAGAAGGAGAAGGAGAAGGTGAAGTCTGGAGGGTGAATCAGAAGAAGTAGAAGAAGAAGGAGAAGGTGTAGTCTGGAGGGTGAATCAGAAGAAGTAGACGAAGGAGAAGGAGAAGGTGAAGTCTGGAGGGTGAATCAGAAGAAGCAGAAGAAGGAGATGGAGAAGGTGAAGTCTGGAGGGTGAATCAGAAGACGTAGAAGAAGGAGAAGGAGAAGGTGAAGTCTGGAGGGTAAATCAGAAGAAGCAGAAGAAGGAGAAGGAGAAGGTGAAGTCTGGAGGGTGAATCAGAAGAAGCAGAAGAAGGAGAAGGAGAAGGTGAAGTCTGGAGGGTGATTCAGAAGAAGCAGAATAAGGAGAAGGAGAAGGTGAAGTCTGGAGGGTGAATGAGAAGAAGCAGAAGAAGGAGAAGGAGAAGGTGAAGTCTGGAGGGTAAATCAGAAGAAGTAGAAGAAGGAGAAGGAGAAGGTGAAGTCTGGAGGGTGAATCAGAAGAAGTAGAAGAAGGAGAAGGAGAAGGTGAAGTCTGGAGGGTGAATCAGAAGAAGTAGAAGAAGGAGAAGGAGAAGCTGAAGTCTGGAGGGTGAAGCAGAAGAAGTAGAAGAAGGAGAAGGAGAAGGTGAAGTCAGGAGGGTGAATCAGAAGATGTAGAAGAAGGAGAAGAAGAAGGTGAAGTCAGGAGGGTGAATCAGAAGAAGCAGAAGAAGGAGAAGGAGAAGGTGAAGTCTGGAGGGTGAATCAGAAGAATCAGAAGAAGGAGAAGGAGAAGGTGAAGTCTGGAGGGTGAATCAGAAGAAGCAGAAGAAAGAGAAGGAGAAGGTGAAGTCTGGAGGGTGAATCAGAAGAAGTAGAAGAAGGAGAAGGAGAAGGTGAAGTCTGGAGGGTGAATCAGAAGAAGCAGAAGAAGGAGAAGGAAAAGGTGAAGTCTGGAGGGTGAATCAGAAGAAGTAGACGAAGGAGAAGGAGAAGGTGAAGTCTGGAGGGTGAATCAGAAGAAGCAGAAGAAGGAGATGGAGAAGGTGAAGTCTGGAGGGTGAATCAGAAGAAGTAGAAGAAGGAGAAGGAGAAGGTGAAGTCTGGAGGGTGAATCAGAAGAAGCAGAAGAAGGAGAAGGAGAAGGTGAAGTCTGGAGGGTGAATCAGAAGAAGCAGAAGAAGGAGAAGGAGAAGGTGAAGTCTGGAGGGTGATTCAGAAGAAGCAGAATAAGGAGAAGGAGAATGTGAAGTCTGGAGGGTGAAACAGAAGAAGCAGAAGAAGGAGAAGGAGAAGGTGAAGTCTGGAGGGTGAATCAGAAGAAGTAGAAGAAGGAGAAGGAGAAGGTGAAGTCTGGAGGGTGAATCAGAAGAATCAGAAGAAGGAGAAGGAGAAGGTGAAGTCTGGAGGGTGAATCAGAAGAAGCAGAAGAAAGAGAAGGAGAAGGTGAAGTCTGGAGCGTGAAGCAGAAGAAACAGAAGAAGGAGAAGGAGAAGGTGAAGACTGGAGGGTGAATCAGAAGAAGTAGAAGAAGAAGAAGGAGAAGGTGAAGTCTGGAGGGTGAATCAGAAGAAGCAGAAGAAGGAGAAGGAGAAGATGAAGTCTGGAGGGTGAATCAGAAGAAGTAGAAGAAGGAGAAGGAGAAGGTGAAGTCTGGAGGGTGAATCAGAAGTAGTAGAAGAAGGAGAAGGAGAAGGTGAAGTCTGGAGGGTGAATCAGAAGAAACAGAAGAAGGAGAAGGAGAAGGTGAAGTCTGGAGGGTGAATCAGAAGAAGTAGAAGAAGGAGAAGGAGAAGGTGTAGTCTGGAGGGTGAATCAGAAGAAGTAGACGAAGGAGAAGGAGAAGGTGAAGTCTGGAGGGTGAATCAGAAGAAGTAGAAGAAGGAGAAGGAGAAGGTGAAGTCTGGAGGTTAAATCAGAAGAAGCAGAAGAAGGAGAAGGAGAAGGTGAAGTCTGGAGGGTGAATCAGAAGAAGCAGAAGAAGGAGAAGGAGAAGGTGAAGTCTGGAGGGTGATTCAGAAGAAGCAGAAAAAGGAGAAGGAGAAGGTGAAGTCTGGAGGGTGAATCAGAAGAAGCAGAAGAAGGAAAAGGAGAAGGTGAAGTCTGGAGGGTGAATCAGAAGAAGTAGAAGAAGGAGAAGGAGAAGGTGAAGTCTGGAGGGTGAATCAGAAGAAGTAGAAGAAGGAGAAGGAGAAGGTGAAGTCTGGAGGGTGAATCAGAAGAAGTAGAAGAAGGAGAAGGAGAAGCTGAAGTCTGGAGGGTGAAGCAGAAGAAGTAGAAGAAGGAGAAGGAGAAGGTGAAGTCAGGAGGGTGAATCAGAAGATGTAGAAGAAGGAGAAGGAGAAGGTGAAGTCAGGAGGGTGAATCAGAAGAAGCAGAAGAAGGAGAAGGAGAAGGTGAAGTCTGGAGGGTGAATCAGAAGAATCAGAAGAAGGAGAAGGAGAAGGTGAAGTCTGGAGGGTGAATCAGAAGAAGCAGAAGAAAGAGAAGGAGAAGGTGAAGTCTGGAGGGTGAATCAGAAGAAGTAGAAGAAGGAGAAGGAGAAGGTGAAGTCTGGAGGGTGAATCAGAAGAAGCAGAAGAAGGAGAAGGAGAAGGTGAAGTCTGGAGGGTGAATCAGAAGAAGTAGACGAAGGAGAAGGAGAAGGTGAAGTCTGGAGGATGAATCAGAAGAAGCAGAAGAAGGAGATGGAGAAGGTGAAGTCTGGAGGGTGAATCAGAAGAAGGAGAAGAAGGAGAAGGAGAAGGTGAAGTCTGGAGGGTGAATCAGAAGAAGCAGAAGAAGGAGAAGGAGAAGGTGAAGTCTGGAGGGTGAATCAGAAGAAGCAGAAGAAGGAGAAGGAGAAGGTGAAGTCTGGAGGGTGATTCAGAAGAAGCAGAAAAAGGAGAAGGAGAAGGTGAAGTCTGGAGGGTGAATCAGAAGAAGCAGAAGAAGGAGAAGGAGAAGGTGAAGTCTGGAGGGTGAATCAGAAGAAGTAGAAGAAGGAGAAGGGGAAGGTGAAGTCTGGAGGGTGAATCAGAAGAAGTAGAAGAAGGAGAAGGAGAAGGTGAAGTCTGGAGGGTGAATCAGAAGAAGTAGAAGAAGGAGAAGGAGAAGCTGAAGTCTGGACGGTGAAGCAGAAGAAGTAGAAGAAGGAGAAGGAGAAGGTGAAGTCAGGAGGGTGAATCAGAAGATGTAGAAGAAGGAGAAGGAGAAGGTGAAGTCAGGAGGGTGAATCAGAAGAAGCAGAAGAAGGAGAAGGAGAAGGTGAAGTCTGGAGGGTGAATCAGAAGAATCAGAAGAAGGAGAAGGAGAAGGTGAAGTCTGGAGGGTGAATCAGAAGAAGCAGAAGAAAGAGAAGGAGAAGGTGAAGTCTGGAGGGTGAATCAGAAGAAGTAGAAGAAGGAGAAGGAGAAGGTGAAGTCTGGAGGGTGAATCAGAAGAAGCAGAAGAAGGAGAAGGAGAAGGTGAAGTCTGGAGGGTGAATCAGAAGAAGTAGACGAAGGAGAAGGAGAAGGTGAAGTCTGGAGGGTGAATCAGAAGAAGCAGAAGAGGGAGATGGAGAAGGTGAAGTCTGGAGGGTGAATCAGAAGAAGTAGAAGAAGGAGAAGGAGAAGGTGAAGTCTGGAGGGTGAATCAGAAGAAGCAGAAGAAGGAGAAGGAGAAGGTGAAGTCTGGAGGGTGAATCAGAAGAAGCAGAAGAAGGAGAAGGAGAAGGTGAAGTCTGGAGGGTGATTCAGAAGAAGCAGAATAAGGAGAAGGAGAAGGTGAAGTCTGGAGGGTGAAACAGAAGAAGCAGAAGAAGGAGAAGGAGAAGGTGTAGTCTGGAGGGTGAATCAGAAGAAGTAGAAGAAGGAGAAGGAGAAGGTGAAGTCTGGAGGGTGAATCAGAAGAAGTAGAAAAAGGAGAAGGAGAAGGTGAAGTCTGGAGGGTGAATCAGAAGAAGTAGAAGAAGGAGAAGGAGAAGGTGAAGTCTGGAGGGTGAAGCAGAAGAAGTAGAAGAAGGAGAAGGAGAAGGTGAAGTCAGGAGGGTGAATCAGAAGATGTAGAAGAAGGAGAAGGAGAAGGTGAAGTCAGGAGGGTGAATCAGAAGAAGCAGAAGAAAGAGAAGGAGAAGGTGAAGTCTGGAGGGTGAATCAGAAGAAGTAGAAGAAGGAGAAGGAGAAGGTGAAGTCTGGAGGGTGAATCAGAAGAAGCAGAAGAAGGAGAAGGAGAAGGTGAAGTCTGGAGGGTGAATCAGAAGAAGCAGAAGAAGGAGAAGGAGAAGGTGATGTCTGGAGGGTGAATCAGAAGAAGCAGAATAAGGAGAAGGAGAAGGTGAAGCCTGGAGGGTGAATCAGAAGAAGCAGAAGAAGGAGAAGGAGAAGGTGAAGTCTGGAGGGTGAATCAGAAGAAGTAGAAGAAGGAGAAGGAGAAGGTGTAGTCTGGAGGGTGAAGCAGAAGAAGTAGAAGAAGGAGAAGGAGAAGGTGAAGTCTGGAGGGTGAATCAGAAGAAGCAGAAGAAGGAGAAGGAGAAGGTGAAGTCTGGAGGGTAAATCAGAAGAAGTAGAAGAAGGAGAAGGAGAAGGTGAAGTCTGGAGGGTGAATCAGAAGAAGCAGAAGAAGGAGAAGGAGAAGGTGAAGTCTGGAGGGTGAATCAGAAGAAGCAGAAGAAGGAGAAGGAGAAGGTGAAGTCTGCAGGGTGAATCAGAAGAAGCAGAAGAAGGAGAAGGAGAAGGTGAAGTCTGGAGGGTGAATCAGAAGAAGCAGAATAAGGAGAAGGAGAAGGTGAGGTCTGGAGGGTGAATCAGAAGAAGCAGAAGAAGGAGAAGGAGAAGGTGAAGTCTGGAGGGTGAATCAGAAGAAGCAGAAGAAGGACAAGGAGAAGGTGAAGTCTGGAGGGTGAATTAGAAGAAGCAGAAGAAGGAGAAGGAGAAGGTGAAGTCAGGAGGGTGAATCAGAAGAAGCAGAAGAAGGAGAAGGAGAAGGTAAAGTTAGGAGGGTGAATCAGAAGAAGCAGAAGAAGGAGAAGGAGCAGGTGAAGTCAGCGGGGTGAAGCAGAAGAAGTAGAAGAAGGAGAAGGAGAAGGTGAAGTCAGGAGGGTGAAGCAGAAGAAGCAGAAGAAGGAGAAGGAGAAGGTGAAGTCTGGAGGGCGCAGCAGAAGAAGCAGAAGAAGGAGAAGGAGAAGGTGAAGTCTGGAGGGTGAAGAAGAAGAAGCAGAAGAAGGAGAAGGAGAAGGTGAAGTCTGGAGGGTGAATCAGAAGAAGTAGAAGAAGGTGAAGGAGAAGGTGAAGTCAGGAGAGTGAAGCAGACGAAGCAGAAGAAGGAGAAGGAGAAGGTGAAGTCTGGAGGGTGAAGCAGAAGAATCAGAAGAAGGAGAAGGAGAAGGTGAAGTCTGGAGGGTGAATCAGAAGAAGCAGAAGAAAGAGAAGGAGAAGGTGAAGTCTGGAGGGTGAATCAGAAGAAGTAGAAGAAGGAGAAGGAGAAGGTGAAGTCTGGAGGGTGAATCAGAAGAAGCAGAAGAAGGAGAAGGAGAAGGTGAAGTCTGGAGGGTGAATCAGAAGAAGTAGACGAAGGAGAAGGAGAAGGTGAAGTCTGGAGGGTGAATCAGAAGAAGCAGAAGAAGGAGATGTAGAAGGTGAAGTCTGGAGGGTGAATCAGAAGAAGTAGAAGAAGGAGAAGGAGAAGGTGAAGTCTGGAGGGTGAATCAGAAGAAGCAGAAGAAGGAGAAGGAGAAGGTGAAGTCTGGAGGGTGAATCAGAAGAAGCAGAAGAAGGAGAAGGAGAAGGTGAAGTCTGGAGGGTGATTCAGAAGAAGCAGAATAAGGAGAAGGTGAAGTCTGGAGGGTGAAACAGAAGAAGCAGAAGAAGGAGAAGGAGAAGGTGAAGTCTGGAGGGTGAATCAGAAGAAGTAGAAGAAGGAGAAGGAGAAGGTGAAGTCTGGAGGGTGAATCAGAAGAAGTAGAAGAAGGAGAAGGAGAAGGTGAAGTCTGGAGGGTGAATCAGAAGAAGTAGAAGAAGGAGAAGGAGAAGGTGAAGTCTGGAGGGTGAAGCAGAAGAAGTAGAAGAAGGAGAAGGAGAAGGTGAAGTCAGGAGGGTGAATCAGAAGATGTAGAAGAAGGAGAAGGAGAAGGTGAAGTCAGGAGGGTGAATCAGAAGAAGCAGAAGAAGGTGAAGGAGAAGGTTAAGTCTGGAGGGTGAATCAGAAGAAGCAGAAGAAGGAGAAGGAGAAGGTGAAGTCTGGAGGGTGAATCAGAAGAAGCAGAAGAAGGAGAAGGAGAAGGTGAAGTCTGGAGGGTGAATCAGAAGAAGCAGAATAAGGAGAAGGAGAAGGTGAAGTCTGGAGGGTGAATCAGAAGAAGCAGAAGAAGGAGAAGGAGAAGGTGAAGTCTGGAGGGTGAATCAGAAGAAGTAGAAGAAGGAGAAGGAGAAGGTGTAGTCTGGAGGGTGAAGCAGAAGAAGTAAAAGAAGGAGAAGGAGAAGGTGAAGTCTGGAGGGTGAATCAGAAGAAGCAGAAGAAGGAGAAGGAGAAGGTGAAGTCTGGAGGGTGAATCAGAAGAAGTAGAAGAAGGAGAAGGAGAAGGTGAAGTCTGGAGGGTGAATCAGAAGAAGCAGAAGAAGGAGAAGGAGAAGGTGAAGTCTGGAGGGTGAATCAGAAGAAGCAGAAGAAGGAGAAGGAGAAGGTGAAGTCTGGAGGGTGAATCAGAAGAAGCAGAAGAAGGAGAAGGAGAAGGTGAAGTCTGGAGGGTGAATCAGAAGGAGTAGAAGAAGGAGAAGGAGAAGGTGAAGTCTGGAGGGTGAATCAGAAGAAGCAGAAGAAGGAGAAGGAGAAGGTGAAGTCTGGAGGGTGAATCAGAAGAAGCAGAAGAAGGAGAAGGAGAAGGTGAAGTCTGGAGGGTGAATCAGAAGAAGCAGAAGAAGGAGAAGGAGAAGGTGAAGTCTGGAGGGTGAATCAGAAGAAGCAGAATAAGGAGAAGGAGAAGGTGAAGTCTGGAGGGTGAATCAGAAGAAGCAGAAGAAGGAGAAGGAGAAGGTGAAGTCTGGAGGGTGAATCAGAAGAAGTAGAAGAAGGAGAAGGAGAAGGTGAAGTCTGGAGGGTGAAGCAGAAGAAGTAGAAGGAGGAGAAGGAGAAGGTGAAGTCAGGAGGGTGAATCAGAAGAAGTAGAAGAAGGAGAAGGAGAAGGTGAAGTCAGGAGGGTGAATCAGAAGAAGCAGAAGAAGGAGAAGGAGAAGGTGAAGTCTGGAGGGTGAATCAGAAGAATCAGAAGAAGGAGAAGGAGAAGGTGAAGTCTGGAGGGTGAATCAGAAGAAGCAGAAGAAAGAGAAGAAGAAGGTGAAGTCTGGAGGGTGAAGCAGAAGAAACAGAAGAAGGAGAAGGAGAAGGTGAAGACTGGAGGGTGAATCAGAAGAAGTATAAGAAGGAGAAGGAGAAGGTGAAGTCTGGAGGGTGAATCAGAAGAAGTAGAAGAAGGAGAAGGAGAAGGTGAAGTCTGGAGGGTGAATCAAAGGAAGCAGAAGAAGGAGAAGGAGAAGGTGAAGTCTGGAGGGTAAATCAGAAGAAGCAGAAGAAGGAGAAGGAGAAGATGAAGTCTGGAGGGTGAATCAGAAGAAGCAGAAGAAGGAGAAGGAGAAGGTGAAGTCTGGAGGGTGAATCAGAAGAAGCAGAAGAAGGAGAAGGAGAAGGTGAAGTCTGGAGGGTGAATCAGAAGAAGCAGAAGAAGGAGAAGGAGAAGGTGAAGTCAGGAGGGTGAATCAGAAGAAGCAGAAGAAGGAGAAGGAGAAGGTGTAGTTAGGAGGGTGAATCAGAAGAAGCAGAAGAAGGAGAAGGAGCAGGTGAAGTCAGGGGGGTGAAGCAGAAGAAGTAGAAGAAGGAGAAGGAGAAGGTGAAGTCTGGAGGGCGCAGCAGAAGAAGCAGAAGAAGGAGAAGGAGAAGCTGAAGTCTGGAGGGTGAAGCAGAAGAAGTAGAAGAAGGAGAAGGAGAAGGTGAAGTCTGGAGGGTGAATCAGAAGAAGCAGAAGAAGGAGAAGGAGAAGGTGAAGTCTGGAGGGTGAATCAGAAGAAGTAGAAGAAGGAGAAGGAGAAGGTGAAGTCTGGAGGGTGAATCAGAAGAATCAGAAGAAGGAGAAGGAGAAGGTGAAGTCTGGAGGGTGAATCAGAAGAAGCAGAAGAAAGAGAAGGAGAAGGTGAAGTCTGGAGCGTGAAGCAGAAGAAACAGAAGAAGGAGAAGGAGAAGGTGAAGACTGGAGGGTGAATCAGAAGAAGTAGAAGAAGAAGAAGGAGAAGGTGAAGTCTGGAGGGTGAATCAGAAGAAGCAGAAGAAGGAGAAGGAGAAGATGAAGTCTGGAGGGTGAATCAGAAGAAGTAGAAGAAGGAGAAGGAGAAGGTGAAGTCTGGAGGGTGAATCAGAAGTAGTAGAAGAAGGAGAAGGAGAAGGTGAAGTCTGGAGGGTGAATCAGAAGAAACAGAAGAAGGAGAAGGAGAAGGTGAAGTCTGGAGGGTGAATCATCAGAAGAAAAGAAGGAGAAGGAGAAGGTGTAGTCTGGAGGGTGAATCAGAAGAAGTAGACGAAGGAGAAGGAGAAGGTGAAGTCTGGAGGGTGAATCAGAAGAAGTAGAAGAAGGAGAAGGAGAAGGTGAAGTCTGGAGGTTAAATCAGAAGAAGCAGAAGAAGGAGAAGGAGAAGGTGAAGTCTGGAGGGTGAATCAGAAGAAGCAGAAGAAGGAGAAGGAGAAGGTGAAGTCTGGAGGGTGATTCAGAAGAAGCAGAAAAAGGAGAAGGAGAAGGTGAAGTCTGGAGGGTGAATCAGAAGAAGCAGAAGAAGGAAAAGGAGAAGGTGAAGTCTGGAGGGTGAATCAGAAGAAGTAGAAGAAGGAGAAGGAGAAGGTGAAGTCTGGAGGGTGAATCAGAAGAAGTAGAAGAAGGAGAAGGAGAAGGTGAAGTCTGGAGGGTGAATCAGAAGAAGTAGAAGAAGGAGAAGGAGAAGCTGAAGTCTGGAGGGTGAAGCAGAAGAAGTAGAAGAAGGAGAAGGAGAAGGTGAAGTCAGGAGGGTGAATCAGAAGATGTAGAAGAAGGAGAAGGAGAAGGTGAAGTCAGGAGGGTGAATCAGAAGAAGCAGAAGAAGGAGAAGGAGAAGGTGAAGTCTGGAGGGTGAATCAGAAGAATCAGAAGAAGGAGAAGGAGAAGGTGAAGTCTGGAGGGTGAATCAGAAGAAGCAGAAGAAAGAGAAGGAGAAGGTGAAGTCTGGAGGGTGAATCAGAAGAAGTAGAAGAAGGAGAAGGAGAAGGTGAAGTCTGGAGGGTGAATCAGAAGAAGCAGAAGAAGGAGAAGGAGAAGGTGAAGTCTGGAGGGTGAATCAGAAGAAGTAGACGAAGGAGAAGGAGAAGGTGAAGTCTGGAGGATGAATCAGAAGAAGCAGAAGAAGGAGATGGAGAAGGTGAAGTCTGGAGGGTGAATCAGAAGAAGGAGAAGAAGGAGAAGGAGAAGGTGAAGTCTGGAGGGTGAATCAGAAGAAGCAGAAGAAGGAGAAGGAGAAGGTGAAGTCTGGAGGGTGAATCAGAAGAAGCAGAAGAAGGAGAAGGAGAAGGTGAAGTCTGGAGGGTGATTCAGAAGAAGCAGAAAAAGGAGAAGGAGAAGGTGAAGTCTGGAGGGTGAATCAGAAGAAGCAGAAGAAGGAGAAGGAGAAGGTGAAGTCTGGAGGGTGAATCAGAAGAAGTAGAAGAAGGAGAAGGGGAAGGTGAAGTCTGGAGGGTGAATCAGAAGAAGTAGAAGAAGGAGAAGGAGAAGGTGAAGTCTGGAGGGTGAATCAGAAGAAGTAGAAGAAGGAGAAGGAGAAGCTGAAGTCTGGAGGGTGAAGCAGAAGAAGTAGAAGAAGGAGAAGGAGAAGGTGAAGTCAGGAGGGTGAATCAGAAGATGTAGAAGAAGGAGAAGGAGAAGGTGAAGTCAGGAGGGTGAATCAGAAGAAGCAGAAGAAGGAGAAGGAGAAGGTGAAGTCTGGAGGGTGAATCAGAAGAATCAGAAGAAGGAGAAGGAGAAGGTGAAGTCTGGAGGGTGAATCAGAAGAAGCAGAAGAAAGAGAAGGAGAAGGTGAAGTCTGGAGGGTGAATCAGAAGAAGTAGAAGAAGGAGAAGGAGAAGGTGAAGTCTGGAGGGTGAATCAGAAGAAGCAGAAGAAGGAGAAGGAGAAGGTGAAGTCTGGAGGGTGAATCAGAAGAAGTAGACGAAGGAGAAGGAGAAGGTGAAGTCTGGAGGGTGAATCAGAAGAAGCAGAAGAGGGAGATGGAGAAGGTGAAGTCTGGAGGGTGAATCAGAAGAAGTAGAAGAAGGAGAAGGAGAAGGTGAAGTCTGGAGGGTGAATCATAAGAAGCAGAAGAAGGAGAAGGAGAAGGTGAAGTCTGGAGGGTGAATCAGAAGAAGCAGAAGAAGGAGAAGGAGAAGGTGAAGTCTGGAGGGTGATTCAGAAGAAGCAGAATAAGGAGAAGGAGAAGGTGAAGTCTGGAGGGTGAAACAGAAGAAGCAGAAGAAGGAGAAGGAGAAGGTGTAGTCTGGAGGGTGAATCAGAAGAAGTAGAAGAAGGAGAAGGAGAAGGTGAGGTCTGGAGGGTGAATCAGAAGAAGTAGAAAAAGGAGAAGGAGAAGGTGAAGTCTGGAGGGTGAATCAGAAGAAGTAGAAGAAGGAGAAGGAGAAGGTGAAGTCTGGAGGGTGAAGCAGAAGAAGTAGAAGAAGGAGAAGGAGAAGGTGAAGTCAGGAGGGTGAATCAGAAGATGTAGAAGAAGGAGAAGGAGAAGGTGAAGTCAGGAGGGTGAATCAGAAGAAGCAGAAGAAAGAGAAGGAGAAGGTGAAGTCTGGAGGGTGAATCAGAAGAAGTAGAAGAAGGAGAAGGAGAAGGTGAAGTCTGGAGGGTGAATCAGAAGAAGCAGAAGAAGGAGAAGGAGAAGGTGAAGTCTGGAGGGTGAATCAGAAGAAGCAGAAGAAGGAGAAGGAGAAGGTGATGTCTGGAGGGTGAATCAGAAGAAGCAGAATAAGGAGAAGGAGAAGGTGAAGCCTGGAGGGTGAATCAGAAGAAGCAGAAGAAGGAGAAGGAGAAGGTGAAGTCTGGAGGGTGAATCAGAAGAAGTAGAAGAAGGAGAAGGAGAAGGTGTAGTCTGGAGGGTGAAGCAGAAGAAGTAGAAGAAGGAGAAGGAGAAGGTGAAGTCTGGAGGGTGAATCAGAAGAAGCAGAATAAGGAGAAGGAGAAGGTGAAGTCTGCAGGGTGAATCAGAAGAAGCAGAAGAAGGAGAAGGAGAAGGTGAAGTCTGGAGGGTGAATCAGAAGAAGCAGAATAAGGAGAAGGAGAAGGTGAAGTCTGGAGGGTGAATCAGAAGGAGTAGAAGAAGGAGAAGGAGAAGGTGAAGTCTGGAGGGTGAATCAGAAGAAGCAGAAGAAGGAGAAGGAGAAGGTGAAGTCTGGAGGGTGAATCAGAAGAAGCAGAATAAGGAGAAGGAGAAGGTAAAGTCTGGAGTGTGAAGCAGAAGAAGCAAAAGAAGGAGAAGGAGAAGGTGAAGTCTGGAGGGTGAATCAGAAGAAGTAGAAGAAGGAGAAGGAGAAGGTGAAGTCTGGAGGGTGAAGCAGAAGAAGTATAAGAAGGAGAAGGAGAAGGTGAAGTCAGGAGGGTGAATCAGAAGAAGTAGAAGGAGGAGAAGGAGAAGGTGAAGTCAGGAGGGTGAATCAGAAGAAGCAGAAGAAGGAGAAGGAGAAGGTGAAGTCTGGAGGGTGAATCAGAAGAAGCAGAAGAAGGAGAAGGAGAAGGTGAAGTCTGCAGGGTGAATCAGAAGAAGCAGAAGAAGGAGAAGGAGAAGGTGAAGTCTGGAGGGTGAATCAGAAGAAGCAGAATAAGGAGAAGGAGAAGGTGAGGTCTGGAGGGTGAATCAGAAGAAGCAGAAGAAGGAGAAGGAGAAGGTGAAGTCTGGAGGGTGAATCAGAAGAAGCAGAAGAAGGACAAGGAGAAGGTGAAGTCTGGAGGGTGAATTAGAAGAAGCAGAAGAAGGAGAAGGAGAAGGTGAAGTCAGGAGGGTGAATCAGAAGAAGCAGAAGAAGGAGAAGGAGAAGGTAAAGTTAGGAGGGTGAATCAGAAGAAGCAGAAGAAGGAGAAGGAGCAGGTGAAGTCAGCGGGGTGAAGCAGAAGAAGTAGAAGAAGGAGAAGGAGAAGGTGAAGTCAGGAGGGTGAAGCAGAAGAAGCAGAAGAAGGAGAAGGAGAAGGTGAAGTCTGGAGGGCGCAGCAGAAGAAGCAGAAGAAGGAGAAGGAGAAGGTGAAGTCTGGAGGGTGAAGAAGAAGAAGCAGAAGAAGGAGAAGGAGAAGGTGAAGTCTGGAGGGTGAATCAGAAGAAGTAGAAGAAGGTGAAGGAGAAGGTGAAGTCAGGAGAGTGAAGCAGACGAAGCAGAAGAAGGAGAAGGAGAAGGTGAAGTCTGGAGGGTGAAGCAGAAGAATCAGAAGAAGGAGAAGGAGAAGGTGAAGTCTGGAGGGTGAATCAGAAGAAGCAGAAGAAAGAGAAGGAGAAGGTGAAGTCTGGAGGGTGAATCAGAAGAAGTAGAAGAAGGAGAAGGAGAAGGTGAAGTCTGGAGGGTGAATCAGAAGAAGCAGAAGAAGGAGAAGGAGAAGGTGAAGTCTGGAGGGTGAATCAGAAGAAGTAGACGAAGGAGAAGGAGAAGGTGAAGTCTGGAGGGTGAATCAGAAGAAGCAGAAGAAGGAGATGTAGAAGGTGAAGTCTGGAGGGTGAATCAGAAGAAGTAGAAGAAGGAGAAGGAGAAGGTGAAGTCTGGAGGGTGAATCAGAAGAAGCAGAAGAAGGAGAAGGAGAAGGTGAAGTCTGGAGGGTGAATCAGAAGAAGCAGAAGAAGGAGAAGGAGAAGGTGAAGTCTGGAGGGTGATTCAGAAGAAGCAGAATAAGGAGAAGGAGAAGGTGAAGTCTGGAGGGTGAAACAGAAGAAGCAGAAGAAGGAGAAGGAGAAGGTGAAGTCTGGAGGGTGAATCAGAAGAAGTAGAAGAAGGAGAAGGAGAAGGTGAAGTCTGGAGGGTGAATCAGAAGAAGTAGAAGAAGGAGAAGGAGAAGGTGAAGTCTGGAGGGTGAATCAGAAGAAGTAGAAGAAGGAGAAGGAGAAGGTGAAGTCTGGAGGGTGAAGCAGAAGAAGTAGAAGAAGGAGAAGGAGAAGGTGAAGTCAGGAGGGTGAATCAGAAGATGTAGAAGAAGGAGAAGGAGAAGGTGAAGTCAGGAGGGTGAATCAGAAGAAGCAGAAGAAGGAGAAGGAGAAGGTGAAGTCTGGAGGGTGAATCAGAAGAAGTAGAAGAAGGAGAAGGAGAAGGTGAAGTCTGGAGGGTGAATCAGAAGAAGCAGAAGAAGGAGAAGGAGAAGGTGAAGTCTGGAGGGTGAATCAGAAGAAGCAGAATAAGGAGAAGGAGAAGGTGAAGTCTGGAGGGTGAATCAGAAGAAGCAGAAGAAGGAGAAGGAGAAGGTGAAGTCTGGAGGGTGAATCAGAAGAAGCAGAATAAGGAGAAGGAGAAGGTGAAGTCTGGAGGGTGAATCAGAAGAAGCAGAAGAAGGAGAAGGAGAAGGTGAAGTCTGGAGGGTGAATCAGAAGAAGCAGAAGAAGGAGAAGGAGAAGGTGAAGTCTGGAGGGTGAATCAGAAGAAGCAGAAGAAGGAGAAGGAGAAGGTGAAGTCTGCAGGGTGAATCAGAAGAAGCAGAAGAAGGAGAAGGAGAAGGTGAAGTCTGGAGGGTGAATCAGAAGAAGCAGAATAAGGAGAAGGAGAAGGTGAAGTCTGGAGGGTGAATCAGAAGAAGCAGAAGAAGGAGAAGGAGAAGGTGAAGTCTGGAGGGTGAATCAGAAGGAGTAGAAGAAGGAGAAGGAGAAGGTGAAGTCTGGAGGGTGAATCAGAAGAAGCAGAAGAAGGAGAAGGAGAAGGTGAAGTCTGGAGGGTGAATCAGAAGAAGCAGAAGAAGGAGAAGGAGAAGGTGAAGTCTGGAGGGTGAATCAGAAGAAGCAGAAGAAGGAGAAGGAGAAGGTGAAGTCTGGAGGGTGAATCAGAAGAAGCAGAATAAGGAGAAGGAGAAGGTGAAGTCTGGAGGGTGAATCAGAAGAAGCAGAAGAAGGAGAAGGAGAAGGTGAAGTCTGGAGGGTGAATCAGAAGAAGTAGAAGAAGGAGAAGGAGAAGGTGAAGTCTGGAGGGTGAAGCAGAAGAAGTAGAAGGAGGAGAAGGAGAAGGTGAAGTCAGGAGGGTGAATCAGAAGAAGTAGAAGAAGGAGAAGGAGAAGGTGAAGTCAGGAGGGTGAATCAGAAGAAGCAGAAGAAGGAGAAGGAGAAGGTGAAGTCTGGAGGGTGAATCAGAAGAATCAGAAGAAGGAGAAGGAGAAGGTGAAGTCTGGAGGGTGAATCAGAAGAAGCAGAAGAAAGAGAAGAAGAAGGTGAAGTCTGGAGGGTGAAGCAGAAGAAACAGAAGAAGGAGAAGGAGAAGGTGAAGACTGGAGGGTGAATCAGAAGAAGTATAAGAAGGAGAAGGAGAAGGTGAAGTCTGGAGGGTGAATCAGAAGAAGTAGAAGAAGGAGAAGGAGAAGGTGAAGTCTGGAGGGTGAATCAAAGGAAGCAGAAGAAGGAGAAGGAGAAGGTGAAGTCTGGAGGGTGAATCAGAAGAAGCAGAAGAAGGAGAAGGAGAAGATGAAGTCTGGAGGGTGAATCAGAAGAAGCAGAAGAAGGAGAAGGAGAAGGTGAAGTCTGGAGGGTGAATCAGAAGAAGCAGAAGAAGGAGAAGGAGAAGGTGAAGTCTGGAGGGTGAATCAGAAGAAGCAGAAGAAGGAGAAGGAGAAGGTGAAGTCAGGAGGGTGAATCAGAAGAAGCAGAAGAAGGAGAAGGAGAAGGTGTAGTTAGGAGGGTGAATCAGAAGAAGCAGAAGAAGGAGAAGGAGCAGGTGAAGTCAGGGGGGTGAAGCAGAAGAAGTAGAAGAAGGAGAAGGAGAAGGTGAAGTCTGGAGGGCGCAGCAGAAGAAGCAGAAGAAGGAGAAGGAGAAGCTGAAGTCTGGAGGGTGAAGCAGAAGAAACAGAAGAAGGAGAAGGAGAAGGTGAAGTCTGGAGGGTGAATCAGAAGAAGTAGAAGAAGGAGAAGGAGAAGGTGAAGTCAGGAGAGTGAAGCAGAAGAAGCAGAAGATGGAGAAGGAGAAGGTGAAGTCTGGAGGGCGAAGCAGAAGAAGCAGAAGAAGGAGAAGGAGAAGGTGAAGTCTGGAGGGTGAAGCAGAAGAAGTAGAAGAAGGAGAAGGAGAAGGTGAAGTCAGGAGGGTGAAGCAGAAGAAGCAGAAGAAGGAGAAGGAGAAGGTGAAGTCTGGAGGGTGAATCAGAAGAAGCAGAAGAAGGAGAAGGAGAAGATGAAGTCTGGAGGGTGAATCAGAAGAAGTAGAAGAAGGAGAAGGAGAAGGTGAGGTCTGGAGGGTCAATCAGAAGAAGCAGAAGAAGGAGAAGGAGAAGGTGAAGTCTGGAGGGTGAATCAGAAGAAGCAGAAGAAGGACAAGGAGAAGGTGAAGTCTGGAGGGTGAATTAGAAGAAGCAGAAGAAGGAGGAGGAGAAGGTGAAGTCAGGAGGGTGAATCAGAAGAAGCAGAAGAAGGAGAAGGAGAAGGTAAAGTTAGGAGGGTGAATCAGAAGAAGCAGAAGAAGGAGAAGGAGCAGGTGAAGTCAGGGGGGTGAAGCAGAAGAAGTAGAAGAAGGAGAAGGAGAAGGTGAAGTCA
The DNA here is from genome assembly GCF_052327205.1 of Somniosus microcephalus. NCBI lineage: Eukaryota > Metazoa > Chordata > Chondrichthyes > Squaliformes > Somniosidae > Somniosus > Somniosus microcephalus. Next base: position 70,131 of record NW_028225758.1, read on the forward strand.
GGAGGGTGAAGCAGAAGAAGCAGAAGAAGGAGAAGGAGAAGGTGATGTCTGGAGGGCGCAGCAGAAGAAGCAGAAGAAGGAGAAGGAGAAGGTGAAGTCTGGAGGGTGAAGCAGAAGAAGGAGAAGGAGAAGGTGAAGTCTGGAGGGTGAATCAGAAGAAGTAGAAGAAGGTGAAGGAGAAGGTGAAGTCAGGAGAGTGAAGCAGAAGAAGCAGAAGAAGGAGAAGGAGAAGGTGAAGTCTGGAGGGTGAAGCAGAAGAAGCAGAAGAAGGAGAAGGAGAAGGTGATGTCTGGAGGGCGAAGCAGAAGAAGCAGAAGAAGGAGAAGGAGAAGGTGAAGTCTGGAGGGTGAAGCAGAAGAAGCAGAAGAAGGAGAAGGAGAAGGTGAAGTCTGGAGGGTGAATCAGAAGAAGTAGAAGAAGGAGAAGGAGAAGGTGAAGTCAGGAGGGTGAAGCAGAAGAAGCAGAAGAAGGAGAAGGAGAAGGTGAAGTCAGGAGGGTGAATCGGAAGAAGTAGAAGAAGGAGAAGGAGAAGGTGAAGTCTGGAGGGTGAATCAGAAGAAGTAGAAGAAGGAGAAGGAGAAGGTGAAGTCTGGAGGGTGAATCAGAAGAAGTAGAAGAAGGAGAATGAGAAGGTGAAGTCTGGAGGGTGAATCAGAAGAAGCAGAAGAAGGAGAAGGAGAAGGTGAAGTCTGGAGGGAGAAGCAGAAGAAGTAGAAGAAGGAGAAGGAGAAGGTGAAGTCTGGAGGGTGAATCAGAAGAAGTAGAAGAAGGAGAAGGAGAAGGTGAAGTCTGGAGGGTGAATCAGAAGAAGTAGAAGAAGGAGAAGGAGAAGGTGAAGTCTGGAGGGTGAATCAGAAGAAACAGAAGAAGGAGAAGGAGAAGGTGAAGTCTGGAGGGTGAATCAGAAGAAGTAGAAGAAGGAGAAGGAGAAGGTGTAGTCTGGAGGGTGAATCGGAAGAAGTAGACGAAGGAGAAGGAGAAGGTGAAGTCTGGAGGGTGAATCAGAAGAAGCAGAAGAAGGAGAAGGAGAAGGTGAAGTCTGGAGGGTGAATCAGAAGAAGTAGAAGAAGGAGAAGGGGAAGGTGAAGTCTGGAGGGTGAATCAGAAGAAGCAGAAGAAGGAGAAGGAGAAGGTGAAGTCTGGAGGGTGAATCAGAAGAAGCAGAAGAAGGAGAAGGAGAAGGTGAAATCTGGAGGGTGAAACAGAAGAAGCAGAATAAGGAGAAGGAGAAGGTGAAGTCAGGAGGGTGAATCAGAAGAAGCAGAAGAAGGAGAAGGAGAAGGTGAAGTAAGGAGGGTGAATCAGAAGAAGCAGAAGAAGGAGAAGGAGAAGGTGAAGTCTGGAGTGTGAAGCAGAAGAAGCAAAAGAAGGAGAAGGAGAAGGTGAAGTCTGGAGGGTGAATCAGAAGAAGTAGAAGAAGGAGAAGGAGAAGGTGAAGTCTGGAGGGTGAAGCAGAAGAAGTATAAGAAGGAGAAGGAGAAGGTGAAGTCAGGAGGGTGAATCAGAAGAAGTAGAAGGAGGAGAAGGAGAAGGTGAAGTCAGGAGGGTGAATCAGAAGAAGCAGAAGAAGGAGAAGGAGAAGGTGAAGTCTGGAGGGTGAATCAGAAGAATCAGAAGAAGGAGAAGGAGAAGGTGAAGTCTGGAGAGTGAATCAGAAGAAGCAGAAGAAAGAGAAGGAGAAGGTGAAGTCTGGAGGGTGAAGCAGAAGAAACAGAAGAAGGAGAAGGAGAAGGTGAAGACTGGAGGGTGAATCTGAAGAAGTAGAAGAAGGAGAAGGAGAAGGTGAAGTCTGGAGGGTGAATCAGAAGAAGTAGAAGAAGGAGAAGGAGAAGGTGAAGTTTGGAGGGTGAATCAGAAGAATCAGAAGAAGGAGAAGGAGAAGTTGCAGTCTGGAGGGTGAATCAGAAGAAGCAGAAGAAAGAGAAGGAGAAGGTGAAGTCTGGAGGGTGAAGCAGAAGAAACAGAAGAAGGAGAAGGAGAAGGTGAAGACTGGAGGGTGAATCTGAAGAAGTAGAAGAAGGAGAAGGAGAAGGTGAAGTCTGGAGGGTGAATCAGAAGAAGTAGAAGAAGGAGAAGGAGAAGGTGAAGTCTGGAGGGTGAATCAGAAGAAGCAGAAGAAGGAGAAGGAGAAGGTGAAGTCTGGAGGGGAGGGTGAAGCAGAAGAAGCAGAAGAAGGAGAAGGAGAAGGTGAAGTCTGGAGGATGAAGCAGAAGAAGCAGAAGAAGGAGCAGGAGAAGGTGAAGTCTGGAGGGTGAAGCAGAAGAAGCAGAAGAAGGAGAAGGAGAAGGTGAAGTCAGGAGGGTGAATCAGAAGAAGTAGCAAGAAGAGAAGGAGAAGGTGAAGTCTGGAGGGTGAATCAGAAGAAGCAGAAGAAGGAGAAGGAGAAGGTGAAGTTAGGAGGGTGAATCAGAAGAAGCAGAAGAAGGAGAAGGAGCAGGTGAAGTCAGGGGGGTGAAGCAGAAGAAGTAGAAGAAGGAGAAGGAGAAGGTGAAGTCAGGACGGTGAAGCAGAAGAAGCAGAAGAAGGAGAAGGAGAAGGTGAAGTCTGGAGGGCGCAGCAGAAGAAGCAGAAGAAGGAGAAGGAGAAGCTGAAGTCTGGAGGGTGAAGCAGAAGAAGCAGAAGAAGGAGAAGGAGAAGCTGAAGTCTGGAGGGTGAATCAGAAGAAGTAGAAGAAGGAGAAGGAGAAGGTGAAGTCAGGAGAGTGAAGCAGAAGAAGCAGAAGATGGAGAAGGAGAAGGTGAAGTCTGGAGGGCGAAGCAGAAGAAGCAGAAGAAGGAGAAAGAGAAGGTGAAGTCTGGAGGGTGAAGCAGAAGAAGCAGAAGAAGGAGAAGGAGAAGGTGAAGTCTGGAGGGTGAATCAGAAGAAGTAGAAGAAGGAGAAGGAGAAGGTGAAGTCAGGAGGGTGAAGCAGAAGAAGCAGAAGAAGGAGAAGGAGAGGTGAAGTCTGGAGGATGAAGCAGAAGAAGCAGAAGAAGGAGCAGGAGAAGGTGAAGTCTGGAGGGTGAAGCAGAAGAAGCAGAAGAAGGAGAAGGAGAAGGTGAAGTCAGGAGGGTGAATCAGAAGAAGTAGAAGAAGGAGAAGGAGAAGGTGAAGTCTGGAGGGTGAATCAGAAGAAGCAGAAGAAGGAGAAGGAGAAGGTGAAGTCTGGAGGGTGAATCAGAAGAAGCAGAAGAAGGAGAAGGAGAAGATGAAGTCTGGAGGGTGAATCAGAAGAAGTAGAAGAAGGAGAAGGAGAAGGTAAGGTCTGGAGGGTCAATCAGAAGAAGCAGAAGAAGGAGAAGGAGAAGTGAAGTCTGGAGAGTGAATCAGAAGAAGCAGAAGAAGGAGAAGGAGAAGGTGAAGTCTGAGGGTGAATTAGAAGAAGCAGAAGAAGGAGAAGGAGAAGGTGAAGTCAGGAGGGTGAATCAGAAGAAGCAGAAGAAGGAGAAGGAGAAGGTAAAGTTGGGAGGGTGAATCAGAAGAAGCAGAAGAAGGAGAAGGAGCAGGTGAAGTCAGGGGGGTGAAACAGAAGAAGTAGAAGAAGGAGATGGAGAAGGTGAAGTCAGGAGGTGAAGCAGAAGAAGCAGAAGAAGGAGAAGGACAAGGTGAAGTCTGGAGGGCGCAGCAGAAGAAGCAGAAGAAGGAGAAGGAGAAGTTGAAGTCTGGAGGGTGAAGCAGAAGAAGCAGAAGAAGGAGAGGAGAAGGTGAAGTCTGGAGGGTTAATCAGAAGAAGTAGAAGAAGGAGAAGGAGAAGGTGAAGTCAGGAGAGTGAAGCAGAAGAAGCAGAAGAAGGAGAAGGAGAAGCTGAAGTCTGGAGGGTGAAGCAGAAGAAGCAGAAGAAGGAGAAGGAGAAGGTGATGTCTGGAGGGCGATCAGAAGAATCAGAAGAAGGAGAAGGAGAAGGTGAAGTCTGGAGGGGTGAAGCAGAAGAAGCAGAAGAAGGAGAAGGAGAAGGTGAAGTCTGGAGGGTGAATCAGAAGAAGTAGAAGAAGTTGAAGGAGAAGGTGAAGTCAGGAGGGTGAAGCAGAAGAAGCAGAAGAAGGAGAAGGAGAAGGTGAAGTCAGGAGGGTGAATCGGAAGAAGTAGAAGAAGGAGAAGGAGAAGGTGAAGTCTGGAGGGGAATCAGAAGAAGTAGAAGAAGGAGAAGGAGAAGGTGAAGTCTGGAGGGTGAATCAGAAGAAGTAGAAGAAGGAGAAGGGGAAGGTGAAGTCTGGAGGGTGAATCAGAAGAAGCAGAAGAAGGAGAAGGAGAAGGTGAAGTCTGGAGGGAGAAGCAGAAGAAATAGAAGAAGGAGAAGGAGAAGGTGAAGTCTGGAGGGTGAATCAGAAGAAGTAGAAGAAGGAGAAGGTGAAGTCTGGAGTGTGAATCAGAAGAAGTAGAAGAAGGAGAAGGAGAAGGTGAAGTCTGGAGGGTGAATCAGAAGAAACAGAAGAAGGAGAAGGAGAAGGTGAAGTCTGGAGGGTGAATCAGAAGAAGTAGAAGAAGGAGAAGGAGAAGGTGTAGTCTGGAGGGTGTATCAGAAGAAGTAGACGAAGGAGAAGGAGAAGGTGAAGTCTGGAGGGTGAATCAGAAGAAGCAGAAGAAGGAGAAGGAGAAGGTGAAGTCTGGAGGGTGAATCAGAAGAAGTAGAAGAAGGAGAAGGAGAAGGTGAAGTCTGGAGGGTGAATCAGAAGAAGCAGAAGAAGGAGAAGGAGAAGGTGAAGTCTGGAGGGTGAATCAGAAGAAGCAGAAGAAGGAGAAGGAGAAGGTGAAGTCTGGAGGGTGAAACAGAAGAAGCAGAATAAGGAGAAGGAGAAGGTGAAGTCAGGAGGGTGAATCAGAAGAAGCAGAAGAAGGAGAAGGAGAAGGTGAAGTAAGGAGGGTGAATCAGAAGAAGCAGAAGAAGGAGAAGGAGAAGGTGAAGTCTGGAGTGTGAAGCAGAAGAAGCAAAAGAAGGAGAAGGAGAATGTGAAGTCTGGAGGGTGAATCAGAAGAAGTAGAAGAAGGAGAAGGAGAAGGTGAAGTCTGGAGGGTGAAGCAGAAGAAGTAGAAGAAGGAGAAGGAGAAGGTGAAGTCAGGAGGGTGAATCAGAAGAAGTAGAAGAAGGAGAAGGAGAAGGTGAAGTCAGGAGGGTGAATCAGAAGAAGCAGAAGAAGGAGAAGGAGAAGGTGAAGTCTGGAGGGTGAATCAGAAGAATCAGAAGAAGGAGAAGGAGAAGTTGAAGTCTGGAGGGTGAATCAGAAGAAGCAGAAGAAAGAGAAGGAGAAGGTGAAGTCTGGAGGGTGAAGCTGAAGAAACAGAAGAAGGAGAAGGAGAAGGTGAAGACTGGAGGGTGAATCTGAAGAAGTAGAAGAAGGAGAAGGAGAAGGTGAAGTCTGGAGGGAAAATCAGAAGAAGTAGAAGGAGAAGGAGAAGGTGAAGTCTGGAGGGTGAATCAGAAGAAGCAGAAGAAGGAGAAGGAGAAGGTGAAGTCTGGAGGGTGAATCAGAAGAAGCAGAAGAAGGAGAAGGAGAAGATGAAGTCTGGAGGGTGAATCAGAAGAAGCAGAAGAAGGAGAAGGAGAAGGTGAAGTCTGGAGGGTGAATCAGAAGAAGCAGAAGAAGGAGAAGGAGAAGGTGAAGTCTGGAGGGTGAATCAGAAGAATCAGAAGAAGGAGAAGGAGAGGGTGAAGCCTGGAGGGTGAATCAGAAGAAGCAGAAGAAAGAGAAGGAGAAGGTGAAGTCTGGAGGGTGAAGCAGAAGAAACAGAAGAAGGAGAAGGAGAAGGTGAAGACTGGAGGGTGAATCTGAAGAAGTAGAAGAAGGAGAAGGAGAAGGTGAAGTCTGGAGGGTGAATCAGAAGAAGTAGAAGAAGGAGAAGGAGAAGGTGAAGTCTGGAGGGTGAATCAGAAGAAGCAGAAGAAGGAGAAGGAGAAGGTGAAGTCTGGAGGGTGAATCAGAAGAAGCAGAAGAAGGAGAAGGAGAAGATGAAGTCTGGAGGGTGAATCAGAAGAAGCAGAAGAAGGAGAAGGAGAAGGTGAAGTCTGGAGGGTGAAACAGAAGAAGCAGAAGAAGGAGAAGGAGAAGGTGAAGTCTGGAGGGTGAATCAGAAGAAGCAGAAGAAGGAGAAGGAGAAGGTGAAGTCAGGAGGGTGAATCAGAAGAAGCAGAAGAAGGAGAAGGAGAAGGTGAAGTTAGGAGGGTGAATCAGAAGAAGCAGAAGAAGGAGAAGGAGCAGGTGAAGTCAGGGGGGTGAAGCAGAAGAAGTAGAAGAAGGAGAAGGAGAAGGTGAAGTCAGGACGGTGAAGCAGAAGAAGCAGAAGAAGGAGAAGGAGAAGGTGAAGTCTGGAGGGCGCAGCAGAAGAAGCAGAAGAAGGAGAAGGAGAAGTTGAAGTCTAGAGGGTGAAGCAGAAGAAGCAGAAGAAGGAGAAGGAGAAGGTGAAGTCTGGAGGGTGAATCAGAAGAAGTAGAAGAAGGAGAAGGAGAAGGTGAAGTCAGGAGAGTGAAGCAGAAGAAACAGAAGAAGGAGAAGGAGAAGGTGAAGACTGGAGGGTGAATCTGAAGAAGTAGAAGAAGGAGAAGGAGAAGGTGAAGTCTGGAGGGTGAATCAGAAGAAGTAGAAGAAGGAGAAGGAGAAGGTGAAGTCTGGAGGGTGAATCAGAAGAAGCAGAAGAAGGAGAAGGAGAAGGTGAAGTCTGGAGGGTGAATCAGAAGAAGCAGAAGAAGGAGAAGGAGAAGATGAAGTCTGGAGGGTGAATCAGAAGAAGCAGAAGAAGGAGAAGGAGAAGGTGAAGTCTGGAGGGTGAATCAGAAGAAGCAGAAGAAGGAGAAGGAGAAGGTGAAGTCTGGAGGGTGAATCAGAAGAATCAGAAGAAGGAGAAGGAGAGGGTGAAGCCTGGAGGGTGAATCAGAAGAAGCAGAAGAAAGAGAAGGAGAAGGTGAAGTCTGGAGGGTGAAGCAGAAGAAACAGAAGAAGGAGAAGGAGAAGGTGAAGACTGGAGGGTGAATCTGAAGAAGTAGAAGAAGGAGAAGGAGAAGGTGAAGTCTGGAGGGTGAATCAGAAGAAGCAGAAGAAGGAGAAGGAGAAGATGAAGTCTGGAGGGTGAATCAGAAGAAGCAGAAGAAGGAAAAGGAGAAGGTGAAGTCTGGAGGGTGAAACAGAAGAAGCAGAAGAAGGAGAAGGAGAAGGTGAAGTCTGGAGGGTGAATCAGAAGAAGCAGAAGAAGGAGAAGGAGAAGGTGAAGTCAGGAGGGTGAATCAGAAGAAGCAGAAGAAGGAGAAGGAGAAGGTGAAGTTAGGAGGGTGAATCAGAAGAAGCAGAAGAAGGAGAAGGAGCAGGTGAAGTCAGGGGGGTGAAGCAGAAGAAGTAGAAGAAGGAGAAGGAGAAGGTGAAGTCAGGACGGTGAAGCAGAAGAAGCAGAAGAAGGAGAAGGAGAAGGTGAAGTCTGGAGGGCGCAGCAGAAGAAGCAGAAGAAGGAGAAGGAGAAGTTGAAGTCTAGAGGGTGAAGCAGAAGAAGCAGAAGAAGGAGAAGGAGAAGGTGAAGTCTGGAGGGTGAATCAGAAGAAGTAGAAGAAGGAGAAGGAGAAGGTGAAGTCAGGAGAGTGAAGCAGAAGAAGCAGAAGATGGAGAAGGAGAAGGTGAAGTCTGGAGGGCGAAGCAGAAGAAGCTGAAGAAGGAGAAGGAGAAGGTGAAGTCTGGAGGGTGAAGCAGAAGAAGCAGAAGAAGGAGAAGGAGAAGGTGAAGTCTGGAGGGTGAATCAGAAGAAGTAGAAGAAGGAGAAGGAGAATGTGAAGTCTGGAGGGTGAAGCAGAAGAAGTAGAAGAAGGAGAAGGAGAAGGTGAAGTCAGGAGGGTGAATCAGAAGAAGCAGAAGAAGGAGAAGGAGAAGGTGAAGTAAGGAGGGTGAATCAGAAGAAGCAGAAGAAGGAGAAGGAGAAGGTGAAGTCTGGAGTGTGAAGCAGAAGAAGCAAAAGAAGGAGAAGGAGAATGTGAAGTCTGGAGGGTGAATCAGAAGAAGTAGAAGAAGGAGAAGGAGAAGGTGAAGTCTGGAGGGTGAAGCAGAAGAAGTAGAAGAAGGAGAAGGAGAAGGTGAAGTCAGGAGGGTGAATCAGAAGAAGTAGAAGAAGGAGAAGGAGAAGGTGAAGTCAGGAGGGTGAATCAGAAGAAGCAGAAGAAGGAGAAGGAGAAGGTGAAGTCTGGAGGGTGAATCAGAAGAATCAGAAGAAGGAGAAGGAGAAGTTGAAGTCTGGAGGGTGAATCAGAAGAAGCAGAAGAAAGAGAAGGAGAAGGTGAAGTCTGGAGGGTGAAGCTGAAGAAACAGAAGAAGGAGAAGGAGAAGGTGAAGACTGGAGGGTGAATCTGAAGAAGTAGAAGAAGGAGAAGGAGAAGGTGAAGTCTGGAGGGAAAATCAGAAGAAGTAGAAGGAGAAGGAGAAGGTGAAGTCTGGAGGGTGAATCAGAAGAAGCAGAAGAAGGAGAAGGAGAAGGTGAAGTCTGGAGGGTGAATCAGAAGAAGCAGAAGAAGGAGAAGGAGAAGATGAAGTCTGGAGGGTGAATCAGAAGAAGCAGAAGAAGGAGAAGGAGAAGGTGAAGTCTGGAGGGTGAATCAGAAGAAGCAGAAGAAGGAGAAGGAGAAGGTGAAGTCTGGAGGGTGAATCAGAAGAATCAGAAGAAGGAGAAGGAGAGGGTGAAGCCTGGAGGGTGAATCAGAAGATGCAGAAGAAAGAGAAGGAAAAGGTGAAGTCTGGAGGGTGAAGCAGAAGAAACAGAAGAAGGAGAAGGAGAAGGTGAAGACTGGAGGGTGAATCTGAAGAAGTAGAAGAAGGAGAAGGAGAAGGTGAAGTCTGGAGGGTGAATCAGAAGAAGTAGAAGAAGGAGAAGGAGAAGGTGAAGTCTGGAGGGTGAATCAGAAGAAGCAGAAGAAGGAGAAGGAGAAGGTGAAGTCTGGAGGGTGAATCAGAAGAAGCAGAAGAAGGAGAAGGAGAAGATGAAGTCTGGAGATGAATCAGAAGAAGCAGAAGAAGGAGAAGGAGAAGGTGAAGTCTGGAGGGTGAAACAGAAGAAGCAGAAGAAGGAGAAGGAGAAGGTGAAGTCTGGAGGGTGAATCAGAAGAAGCAGAAGAAGGAGAAGGAGAAGGTGAAGTCAGGAGGGTGAATCAGAAGAAGCAGAAGAAGGAGAAGGAGAAGGTGAAGTTAGGAGGGTGAATCAGAAGAAGCAGAAGAAGGAGAAGGAGCAGGTGAAGTCAGGGGGGTGAAGCAGAAGAAGTAGAAGAAGGAGAAGGAGAAGGTGAAGTCAGGACGGTGAAGCAGAAGAAGCAGAAGAAGGAGAAGGAGAAGGTGAAGTCTGGAGGGCGCAGCAGAAGAAGCAGAAGAAGGAGAAGGAGAAGTTGAAGTCTAGAGGGTGAAGCAGAAGAAGCAGAAGAAGGAGAAGGAGAAGGTGAAGTCTGGAGGGTGAATCAGAAGAAGTAGAAGAAGGAGAAGGAGAAGGTGAAGTCAGGAGAGTGAAGCAGAAGAAACAGAAGAAGGAGAAGGAGAAGGTGAAGACTGGAGGGTGAATCTGAAGAAGTAGAAGAAGGAGAAGGAGAAGGTGAAGTCTGGAGGGTGAATCAGAAGAAGTAGAAGAAGGAGAAGGAGAAGGTGAAGTCTGGAGGGTGAATCAGAAGAAGCAGAAGAAGGAGAAGGAGAAGGTGAAGTCTGGAGGGTGAATCAGAAGAAGCAGAAGAAGGAGAAGGAGAAGATGAAGTCTGGAGGGTGAATCAGAAGAAGCAGAAGAAGGAGAAGGAGAAGGTGAAGTCTGGAGGGTGAATCAGAAGAAGCAGAAGAAGGAGAAGGAGAAGGTGAAGTCTGGAGGGTGAATCAGAAGAATCAGAAGAAGGAGAAGGAGAGGGTGAAGCCTGGAGGGTGAATCAGAAGAAGCAGAAGAAAGAGAAGGAGAAGGTGAAGTCTGGAGGGTGAAGCAGAAGAAACAGAAGAAGGAGAAGGAGAAGGTGAAGACTGGAGGGTGAATCTGAAGAAGTAGAAGAAGGAGAAGGAGAAGGTGAAGTCTGGAGGGTGAATCAGAAGAAGCAGAAGAAGGAGAAGGAGAAGATGAAGTCTGGAGGGTGAATCAGAAGAAGCAGAAGAAGGAGAAGGAGAAGGTGAAGTCTGGAGGGTGAAACAGAAGAAGCAGAAGAAGGAGAAGGAGAAGGTGAAGTCTGGAGGGTGAATCAGAAGAAGCAGAAGAAGGAGAAGGAGAAGGTGAAGTCAGGAGGGTGAATCAGAAGAAGCAGAAGAAGGAGAAGGAGAAGGTGAAGTTAGGAGGGTGAATCAGAAGAAGCAGAAGAAGGAGAAGGAGCAGGTGAAGTCAGGGGGGTGAAGCAGAAGAAGTAGAAGAAGGAGAAGGAGAAGGTGAAGTCAGGACGGTGAAGCAGAAGAAGCAGAAGAAGGAGAAGGAGAAGGTGAAGTCTGGAGGGCGCAGCAGAAGAAGCAGAAGAAGGAGAAGGAGAAGTTGAAGTCTAGAGGGTGAAGCAGAAGAAGCAGAAGAAGGAGAAGGAGAAGGTGAAGTCTGGAGGGTGAATCAGAAGAAGTAGAAGAAGGAGAAGGAGAAGGTGAAGTCAGGAGAGTGAAGCAGAAGAAGCAGAAGATGGAGAAGGAGAAGGTGAAGTCTGGAGGGCGAAGCAGAAGAAGCAGAAGAAGGAGAAGGAGAAGGTGAAGTCTGGAGGGTGAAGCAGAAGAAGCAGAAGAAGGAGAAGGAGAAGGTGAAGTCTGGAGGGTGAATCAGAAGAAGTAGAAGAAGGAGAAGGAGAAGGTGAAGTCAGGAGGGTGAAGCAGAAGAAGCAGAAGAAGGAGAAGGAGAAGGTGAAGTCTGGAGGGTGAAGCAGAAGAAGCAGAAGAAGGAGCAGGAGAAGGTGAAGTCTGGAGGGTGAAGCAGAGGAAGCAGAAGAAGGAGAAGGAGAAGGTGAAGTCTGGAGGGTGAATCAGAAGAAGTAGAAGAAGGAGAAGGAGAAGGTGAAGTCAGGAGGGTGAAGCAGAAGAAGGAGAAGGAGAAGGTGATGTCTGGAGGGCGAAGCAGAAGAAGCAGAAGAAGGAGAAGGAGAAGGTGAAGTCTGGAGGGTGAAGCAGAGGAAGCAGAAGAAGGAGAAGGAGAAGGTGAAGTCTGGAGGGTGAATCAGAAGAAGTAGAAGAAGGAGAAGGAGAAGGTGAAGTCAGGAGGGTGAAGCAGAAGAAGGAGAAGGAGAAGGTGAAGTCAGGAGGGTGAATCGGAAGAAGTAGAAGAAGGAGAAGGAGAAGGTGAAGTCTGGAGGGTGAATCAGAAGAAGTAGAAGAAGGAGAAGTAGAAGGTGAAGTCTGGAGGGTGAATCAGAAGAAGTAGAAGAAGGAGAAGGAGAAGGAGAAGTCTGGAGGGTGAATCAGAAGAAGCAGAAGAAGGAGAAGGAGAAGGTGAAGTCTGGAGGGAGAAGCAGAAGAAGTAGAAGAAGGAGAAGGAGAAGGTGAAGTCTGGAGGGTGAATCAGAAGAAGTAGAAGCAGGAGAAGGAGAAGGTGAAGTCTGGAGGGTGAATCAGAAGAAGCAGAAGAAGGAGAAGGAGAAGGTGAAGTCTGGAGGGTGAATCAGAAGAAGCAGAAGAAGGAGAAGGAGAAGGTGAAGTCTGGAGGGTGAAACAGAAGAAGCAGAATAAGGAGAAGGAGAAGGTGAAGTCAGGAGGGTGAATCAGAAGAAGCAGAAGAAGGAGAAGGAGAAGGTGAAGTAAGGAGGGTGAATCAGAAGAAGCAGAAGAAGGAGAAGGAGAAGGTGAAGTCTGGAGTGTGAAGCAGAAGAAGCAAAAGAAGGAGAAGGAGAAGGTGAAGTCTGGAGGGTGAATCAGAAGAAGTAGAAGAAGGAGAAGGAGAAGGTGAAGTCTGGAGGGTGAAGCAGAAGAAGTAGAAGAAGGAGAAGGAGAAGATGAAGTCAGGAGGGTGAATCAGAAGAAGTAGAAGAAGGAGAAGGAGACGGTGAAGTCAGGAGGGTGAATCAGAAGAAGCAGAAGAAGGAGAAGGAGAAGGTGAAGTCTGGAGGGTGAAACAGAAGAATCAGAAGAAGGAGAAGGAGAAGGTGAAGTCTGGAGGGTGAATCAGAAGAAGCAGAAGAAAGAGAAGGAGAAGGTGAAGTCTGGAGGGTGAATCAGAAGAAGCAGAAGAAGGAGAAGGAGAAGGTGAAGTCTGGAGGGAGAAGCAGAAGAAGTAGAAGAAGGAGAAGGAGAAGGTGAAGTCTGGAGGGTGAATCAGAAGAAGTAGAAGAAGGAGAAGGAGAAGGTGAAGTCTGGAGGGTGAATCAGAAGAAGTCGAAGAAGGAGAAGGAGAAGGTGAAGTCCGGAGGGTGAATCAGAAGAAACAGAAGAAGGAGAAGGAGAAGGTGAAGTCTGGAGGGTGAATCAGAAGAAGTAGAAGAAGGAGAAGGAGAAGGTGTAGTCTGGAGGGTGAATCAGAAGAAGTAGACGAAGGAGAAGCAGAAGGTGAAGTCTGGAGGGTGAACCAGAAGAAGCAGAAGAAGGAGAAGGAGAAGGTGAAGTCTGGAGGGTGAATCAGAAGAAGTAGAAGAAGGAGAAGGAGAAGGTGAAGTCTGGAGGGTGAATCAGAAGAAGCAGAAGAAGGAGAAGGAGAAGGTGAAGTCTGGAGGGTGAATCAGAAGAAGCAGAAGAAGGAGAAGGAGAAGGTGAAGTCTGGAGGGTGAATCAGAAGAAGCAGAAGAAGGAGAAGGAGAAGGTGAAGTTTGGCGGGTGAATCAGAAGAAGTAGAAGAAGGAGAAGGAGAAGGTGAAGTCTGGAGGGTGAATCAGAAGAAGCAGAAGAAGGAGAAGGAGAAGGAGAAGTCTGGAGGGTGAATCAGAAGAAGTAGAAGAAGGAGAAGGAGAAGGTGTAGTCTGGAGGGTGAATCAGAAGAAGTAGACGAAGGAGAAGGAGAATGTGAAGTCTGGAGGGTGAATCAGAAGAAGCAGAAGCAGGAGAAGGAGAAGGTGAAGTCTGGAGGGTGAATCAGAAGAAGTAGAAGAAGGAGAAGGAGAAGGTGAAGTCTGGAGGGTGAATCAGAAGAAGCAGAAGAAGGAGAAGGAGAAGGTGAAGTCTGGAGGGTGAATCAGAAGAAGCAGAAGAAGGAGAAGGAGAAGGTGAAGTCTGGAGGGTGAATCAGAAGAAGCAGAAGAAGTAGAAGGAGGAGCTGAAGTCTGGAGGGTGAATCGGAAGAAGTAGAAGAAGGAGAAGGAGAAGGTGAAGTCTGGAGGGTGAATCAGAAGAAGCAGAAGAAGGAGAAGGAGAAGGTGAAGTCAGGAGGGTGAATCAGAAGAAGCAGAAGAAGGAGAAGGAGAAGGTGAAGTCTGGAGGGTGAATCAGAAGAAGCAGAAGAAGGAGAAGGAGAAGGTGAAGACTGGAGGGTGAATCAGAAGAAGTAGAAGAAGGAGAAGGAGAAGGTGAAGTCTGGAGGGTGAACCAGAAGAAGTAGAAGAAGGAGAAGGAGAAGGCGAAGTCTGGAGGGTGAATCAGAAGAAGCAGAAGAAGGAGAAGGAGAAGGTGAAGTCTGGAGGGTGAATCAGAAGAAGCAGAAGAAAGAGAAGGAGAAGGTGAAGTCTGGAGGGTGAAGCAGAAGAAGCAGAAGAAGGAGAAGGAGAAGATGAAGTCTGGAGGGTGAATCAGAAGAAGTATAAGAAGGAGAAGGAGAAGGTGAGGTCTGGAGGGTGAATCAGAAGAAGCAGAAGAAGGAGAAGGAGAAGGTGAAGTCTGAAGGCTGAATCAGAAGAAGCAGAAGAAGGAGAAGGAGAAGGTGAAGGCTGGAGGGTGAATCAGGAGAAGCAGAAGAAGGAGAAGGAGAAGGTGAAGTCTGGAGGGTGAATCAGAAGAAGCAGAAGAAAGAGAAGGAGAAGGTGAAGTCTGGAGGGTGAAGCAGAAGAAGCAGAAGAAGGAGAAGGAGAAGGTGAAGACTGGAGGGTGAATCAGAAGAAGTGGAAGAAGGAGAAGGAGAAGGTGAAGTCTGGAGGGTGAATCAGAAGAAGTAGAAGAAGGAGAAGGAGAAGGTGAAGTCTGGAGTGTGAATCAGAAGAAGCAGAAGAAGGAGAAGGAGAAGGTGAAGTCTGGAGGGTGAATCAGAAGAAGCAGAAGAAGGAGAAGGAGGAGATGAAGTCTGGAGGGTGAATCAGAAGAAGTAGAAGAAGGAGAAGGAGAAGGTGAGGTCTGGAGGGTGAATCAGAAGAAGCAGAAGAAGGAGAAGGAGAAGGTGAAGTCTGGAGGGTGAATCAGAAGAAGCAGAAGAAGGAGAAGGAGAAGGTGAAGTCAGGAGGGTGAATCAGAAGAAGCAGAAGAAGGAGAAGGAGAAGGTGGAGTCAGGGGGGTGAAGCAGAAGAAGTAGAAGAAGGAGAAGGAGAAGGTGAAGTCAGGAGGGTGAAGCAGAAGAAGCAGAAGAAGGAGAAGGAGAAGGTGAAGTCTGGAGGGCGCAGCAGAAGAAGCAGAAAAAGGAGAAGGAGAAGGTGAAGTCTGGAGGGTGAAGCAGAAGAAGCAGAAGAAGGAGAAGGAGAAGGTGAAGTCTGGAGGGTGAATCCGAAGAAGTAGAAGAAGGAGAAGGAGAAGGTGAAGTCAGGAGGGTGAAGCAGAAGAAGCAGAAGAAGGAGAAGGAGAAGGTGAAGTCTGGAGGGTGAAGCAGAAGAAGCAGAAGATGGAGAAGGAGAAGGTGAAGTCTGGAGGGCGAAGCAGAAGAAGCAGAATAAGGAGAAGGAGAAGGTGAAGTCTGGAGGGTGAGGGAGAAGAAGCAGAAGAAGGAGAAGGAGAAGGTGAAGCCTGGAGGGTGAATCAGGAGAAGTAGAAGAAGGAGAAGGAGAAGGTGAAGTCAGGAGGGTGAAGCAGAAGAAGCAGAAGAAGGAGAAGGAGAAGGTGAAGTCAGGAGGGTGAAGCAGAAGAAGTAGAAGAAGGAGAAGGAGAAGGTGAAGTCTGTAGGGTGAAGCAGAAGAAGCAGAAGAAGGAGAAGGAGAAGGTGAAGTCAGGAGGGTGAATCAGAAGAAGTAGAAGAAGGAGAAGGAGAAGGTGAAGTCTGGAGGGTGAATCAGAAGAAGTAGAAGATGGAGAAGGAGAAGGTGAAGTCTGGAGGGTGAATCAGAAGAAGTAGAAGAAGGAGAAGGAGAAGGTGAAGTCTGGAGGGTGAATCAGAAGAAGCAGAAGAAGGAGAAGGAGAAGCTGAAGTCTGGAGGGAGAAGCAGAAGAAGTAGAAGAAGGAGAAGGAGAAGGTGAAGTCTGGAGGGTGAATCAGAAGAATCAGAAGAAGGAGAAGGAGAAGGTGAAGTCTGGAGGGTGAATCAGAAGAAGCAGAAGAAAGAGAAGGAGAAGGTGAAGTCTGGAGGGTGAAGCAGAAGAAGCAGAAGAAGGAGAGGGAGAAGGTGAAGGCTGGAGGGTGAATCAGAAGAAGTAGAAGAAGGAGAAGAAGAAGGTGAAGTCTGGAGGGTGAATCAGAAGAAGTAGAAGAAGGAGAAGGAGAAGGTGAAGTCTGGAGGGTGAATCTGAAGAATCAGAAGAAGGAGAAGGAGAAGGTGAAGTCTGGAGGGTGAATCAGAAGAAGCAGAAGAAGGAGAAGGAGAAGATGAAGTCTGGAGGGTGAATCAGAAGAAGTAGAAGAAGGAGAAGGAGAAGGTGAGGTCTGGAGGGTGAATCAGAAGAAGCAGAAGAAGGAGAAGGTGAAGTCAGGGGGGTGAAGCAGAAGAAGTAGAAGAAGGAGAAGGAGAAGGTGAAGTCAGGAGGGTGAAGCAGAAGAAGCAGCAGAAGGAGAAGGAGAAGGTGAAGTCTGGAGGGCGCAGCAGAAGAAGCAGAAGAAGGAGAAGGAGAAGGTGAAGTCTGGAGGTTGAAGCAGAAGAAGCAGAAGAAGGAGAAGGAGAAGGTGAAGTCTGGAGGGTGAATCAGAAGAAGTAGAAGAAGGAGAAGGAGAAGGTGAAGTCTGGAGGGTGAAGCAGAAGATGCAGAAGAAGGAGAAGGAGAAGGTGAAGTCTGGAGGGTGAATCAGAAGAAGTAGAAGAAGGAGAAGGAGAAGGTGAAGTCAGGAGGGTGAAGCAGAAGAAGGAGAAGGAGAAGGTGAAGTCTGGAGGGTGAAGCAGAAGAAGCAGAAGAAGGAGAAGGAGAAGTTGAAGTCTGGAGGGTGAAGCAGAAGAAGCAGAAGAAGGATAAGGAGAAGGTGAAGTCAGGAGGGTGAATCAGAAGAAGTAGAAGAAGGAGAAGGAGAAGGTGAAGTCTGGAGGGTGAATCAGAAGAAGTAGAAGAAGGAGAAGGAGAAGGTGAAGTCTGGAGGGTGAATCAGATGAAGTAGAAGAAGGAGAAGGAGAAGGTGAAGTCTGGAGGGTGAATCAGAAGAAGCAGAAGAAGGAGAAGGAGAAGGTGAAGTCTGGAGGGAGAAGCAGAAGAAGTAGAAGAAGGAGAAGGAGAAGGTGAAGTCTGGAGTGTGAATCAGAAGAAGTAGAAGAAGGAGAAGGAGAAGGTGAAGTTTGGAGGGTGAATCAGAAGAAGTGGAAGAAGGAGAAGGAGAAGGTGAAGTCTGGAGGGTGAATCAGAAGAAGCAGGAGAAGGAGAAGGTGAAGTCTGGAGGGTGAATCAGAAGAAATAGAAGAAGGAGAAGGAGAAGGTGTAGTCTGGAGGATGAATCAGAAGAAGTAGACGAAGGGGAAGGGGAATGTGAAGTCTGGAGGGTGAATCAGAAGAAGCAGAAGCAGGAGAAGGAGAAGGTGAAGTCTGGAGGGTGAATCAGAAGAAGTAGAAGAAGGAGAAGGAGAAGGTGAAGTCTGGAGGGTGAATCAGAAGAAGCAGAAGAAGGAGAAGGAGAAGGTGAATTCTGGAGGGTGAATCAGAAGAAGCAGAAGAAGGAGAAGGAGAAGGTGAAGTCTGGAGGGTGAATCAGAAGAAGCAGAAGAAGGAGAAGGAGAAGGTGAAGTCTGGAGGGTGAATCGGAAGAAGCAGAAGAAGTAGAAGGAGAAGGTGAAGTCTGGAGGGTGAATCAGAAGAGGTAGAAAAAGGAGAAGGAGAAGGTGAAGTCTGGAGGGTGAATTAGAAGAAGCAGAAGGAGGAGATGGAGAAGGTGAAGTCAGGAGGGTGAATCAGAAGAAGCAGAAGAAGGAGAAGGAGAAGGTGAAGTTTGGAGGGGGAATCAGAAGAAGCAGAAGAAGGAGAAGGAGAAGGTGAAGACTGGAGGTTGAATCAGAAGAAGTAGAAGAAGGAGAAGGAGAAGGTGAAGTCTGGAGGTTGAATCAGAAGAAGTAGAAGAAGGAGAAGGAGAAGGCGAAGTCTGGAGGGTGAATCAGAAGAAGCAGAAGAAGGAGAAGGAGAAGGTGAAGTCTGGAGGGTGAATCAGAAGAAGCAGAAGATTGAGAAGGAGAAGATGAAGTCTGGATGGTGAATCAGAAGAAGCAGAAGAAGGAGAAGGAGAAGGTGAAGTCTGGAGAGTGAATCAGAAGAAGCAGAAGAAGGAGAAGGAGAAGGTGAAGTCTGGAGGGTGAATCAGAAGAAGCAGAAGAAGTAGAAGGAGAAGGTGAAGACTGGAGGGTGAATCAAAAGAAGTAGAAGAAGGAGAAGGAGAAGGTGAAGTCAGGAGGGTGAATCAGAAGAAGTAGAAGAAGGAGAAGGAGAAGGTGAAGTCTGGAGGGTGAAGCAGAAGAAGTAGAAGAAGGAGAAGGAGAAGATGAAGTCAGGAGGGTGAATCAGAAGAAGTAGAAGAAGGAGAAGGAGAAGGTGAAGTCAGGAGGGTGAATCAGAAGAAGCAGAAGAAGGAGAAGGAAAAAGTGAAGTCTGGCGGGTGAATCAGAAGAATCAGAAGAAGGAGAAGGAGAAGGTGAAGTCTGGAGGGTGAATCAGAAGAAGCAGAAGAAAGAGAAGGAGAATGTGAAGTCTGGAGGGTGAAGCAGAAGAAGCAGAAGAAGGAGAAGGAGAAGGTGAAGACTGGAGGGTGAATCAGAAGAAGTAGAAGAAGGAGAAGGATAAGGTGAAGTCTGGAGGGTGAATCAGAAGAAGCAGAAGAAGGAGAAGAAGAAGGTGAAGTCTGGAGGGTGAATCAGAAGAAGCAGAAGAAGGAGAAGGAGAAGATGAAGTCTGGAGGGTGAATCAGAAGAAGTAGAAGAAGGAGAAGGAGAAGGTGAGGTCTGGAGGGTGAATCAGAAGAAGCAGAAGAAGGAGAAGGAGAAGGTGAAGTCTGGAGGGTGAATCAGAAGAAGCAGAAGAAGGAGAAGGAGAAGGTGAAGTCTGGAGGGTGAATCAGAAGAAGTAGAAGAAGGAGAAGGTGAAGTCAGGAGGGTGAATCAGAAGAAGCAGAAGAAGGAGAAGGAGAAGGTGAAGTTAGGAGGGTGAATCAGAAGAAGCAGAAGAAGGAGAAGGAGAAGGTGAAGTCAGGGGGGTGAAGCAGAAGAAGTAGAAGAAGGAGAAGGAGAAGGTGAAGTCAGGAGGGTGAAGCAGAAGAAGCAGAAGAAGGAGAAGGAGAAGGTGAAGTCTGGAGGGTGAAGCAGAAGAAGCAGAAGAAGGAGAAGGAGAAGGTGAAGTCTGGAGGGTGAAGCAGAAGAAGCAGAAGAAGGAGAAGGAGAAGGTGAAGTCTGGAGGGCGAAGCAGAAGAAGCAGAAGAAGGAGAAGGAGAAGGTGAAGTCTGGAGGGTGAGGCAGAAGAAGCAGAAGAAGGAGAAGGAGAAGGTGAAGTCTGGAGGGTGAATTAGAAGAAGTAGAAGAAGGAGAAGGAGAAGGTGAAGTCAGGAGGGTGAAGCAGAAGAAGCAGAAGCAGGAGAACGAGAAGGTGAAGTCTGGAGGGTGAAGCAGAAGAAGCAGAAGAAGGAGAAGGAGAAGGTGAAGTCTGGAGGGTGAAGCAGAAGAAGCAGAAGAAGGAGAAGGAGAAGGCGAAGTCAGGAGGGTGAATCAGAAGAAGTAGAAGAAGGAGAAGGAGAAGGTGAAGTCTGGAGGGTGAATCAGAAGAAGTAGAAGCAGGAGAAGGAGAAGGTGAAGTCTGGAGGGTGAATCAGAAGAAGTAGAAGAAGGAGAAGGAGAAGGTGAAGTCTGGAGGGTGATTCAGAAGAAGCAGAAGAAGGAGAAGGAGAAGGTGGTCTGGAGGGAGAAGCAGAAGAAGTAGAAGATGGAGAAGGAGAAGGTGAAGTCTGGAGTGTGAATCAGAAGAAGTAGAAGAAGGAGAAGGAGAAGGTGAAGTTTGGAGGGTGAATCAGAAGAAGTAGAAGAAGGAGAAGGAGAAGGTGAAGTCTGGAGGGTGAATCAGAAGAAGCAGAAGAAGGAGAAGGAGAAGGTGAAGTCTGGAGGGTGAATCAGAAGAAGTAGGAGAAGGAGAAGGAGAAGGTGTAGTCTGGAGGGTGAATCAGAAGAAGTAGACGAAGGAGAAGGAGAATGTGAAGTCTGGAGGGTGAATCAGAAGAAGCAGAAGCAGGAGAAGGAGAAGGTGAAGTCTGGAGGGTGAATCAGAAGAAGTAGAAGAAGGAGAAGGAGAAGGTGAAGTCTGGAGGGTGAATCAGAAGAAGCAGAAGAAGGAGAAGGAGAAGGTGAATTCTGGAGGGTGAATCAGAAGAAGCAGAAGAAGGAGAAGGTGAAGTCTGGAGGGTGAATCAGAAGAAGCAGAAGAAGGAGAAGGAGAAGGTGAAGTCTGGAGGGTGAATCAGAAGAAGCAGAAGAAAGAGAAGGAGAAGGTGAAGTCTGGAGGGTGAAGCAGAAGAAGCAGAAGAAGGAGAAGGAGAAGGTGAAGACTGGAGGGTGAATCAGAAGAAGTAGAAGGAGAAGGAGAAGGTGAAGTCTGGAGGGTGAATCAGAAGAAGTAGAAGAAGGAGAAGGAGAAGGTGAAGTCTGGAGGGGGAATCAGAAGAAGCAGAAGAAGGAGAAGGAGAAGGTGAAGTCTGGAGGGTGAATCAGAAGAAGCAGAAGAAGGAGAAGGAGAAGGTGAAGTCTGGAGGGTGAATCAGAAGAAGCAGAAGAAGGAGAAGGAGAAGGTGAAGTCAGGAGGGTGAATCAGAAGAAGCAGAAGAAGGAGAAGGAGAAGGTGAAGTTAGGAGGGTGAATCAGAAGAAGCAGAAGAAGGAGAAGGAGAAGGTGAAGTCAGGGGGGTGAAGCAGAAGAAGTAGAAGAAGGAGAAGGAGAAGGTGAAGTCAGGAGGGTGAAGCAGAAGAAGCAGAAGAAGGAGAAGGAGAAGGTGAAGTCTGGAGGGCGCAGCAGAAGAAGCAGAAGAAGGAGAAGGAGAAGGTGAAGTCTGGAGGGTGAAGCAGAAGAAGCAGAAGAAGGAGAAGGAGAAGGTGAAGTCTGGAGGGTGAAGCAGAAGAAGCAGAAGAAGGAGAAGGAGAAGGTGAAGTCTGGAGGGCGAAGCAGAAGAAGCAGAAGAAGGAGAAGGAGAAGGTGAAGTCTGGAGGGTGAAGCAGAAGAAGCAGAAGAAGGAGAAGGAGAAGGTGAAGTCCGGAGGGTGAATTAGAAGAAGTAGAAGAAGGAGAAGGAGAAGGTGAAGTCAGGAGGGTGAAGCAGAAGAAGCAGAAGCAGGAGAAGGAGAAGGTGAAGTCTGGAGGGTGAAGCAGAAGAAGCAGAAGAAGGAGAAGGAGAAGGTGAAATCTGGAGGGTGAAGCAGAAGAAGCAGAAGAAGGAGAAGGAGAAGGTGAAATCTGGAGGGTGAAGCAGAAGAAGCAGAAGAAGGAGAAGGAGAAGGTGAAGACTGGAGGGTGAATCAGAAGAAGTAGAAGGAGAAGGAGAAGGTGAAGTCTGGAGGGTGAATCAGAAGAAGTAGAAGAAGGAGAAGGTGAAGGTGAAGTCTGGAGGGTGAATCAGAAGAAGCAGAAGAAGGAGAAGGAGAAGGTGAAGTCTGGAGGGTGAATCAGAAGAAGCAGAAGAAGGAGAAGGAGAAGATGAAGTCTGGAGGGTAAATCAGAAGAAGTAGAAGAAGTAGAAGGAGAAGGTGAGGTCTGGAGGGTGAATCAGAAGAAGCAGAAGAAGGAGAAGGAGAAGGTGAAGTCTGGAGGGTGAATCAGAAGAAGCAGAAGAAGGAGAAGGAGAAGGTGAAGTCTGGAGGGTGAATCAGAAGAAGCAGAAGAAGGAGAAGGAGAAGGTGAAGTCAGGAGGGTGAATCAGAAGAAGCAGAAGAAGGAGAAGGAGAAGGTGAAGTTAGGAGGGTGAATCAGAAGAAGCAGAAGAAGGATAAGGAGAAGGTGAAGTCAGGGGGGTGAAGCAGAAGAAGTAGAAGAAGGAGAAGGAGAAGGTGAAGTCAGGAGGGTGAAGCAGAAGAAGCAGAAGAAGGAGAAGGAGAAGGTGAAGTCTGGAGGGCGCAGCAGAAGAAGCAGAAGAAGGAGAAGGAGAAGGTGAAGTCTGGAGGGTGAAGCAGAAGAAGCAGAAGAAGGAGAAGGAGAAGGTGAAGTCTGGAGGGTGAATCAGAAGAAGTAGAAGAAGGAAAAGGAGAAGGTGAAGTCAGGAGGGTGAAGCAGAAGAAGCAGAAGAAGGAGAAGGAGAAGGTGAAGTCTGGAGGGTGAAGCAGAAGAAGCAGAAGAAGGAGAAGGAGAAGGTGAAGTCTGGAGGGCGAAGCAGAAGAAGCAGAAGAAGGAGAAGGAGAAGGTGAAGTCTGGAGGGTGAAGCAGAAGAAGCAGAAGAAGGAGAAGGAGAAGGTGAAGACTGGAGGGTGAATCAGAAGAAGTGGAAGAAGGAGAAGGAGAAGGTGAAGTCTGGAGGGTGAATCAGAAGAAGCAGAAGAAAGAGAAGGAGAAGGTGACGTCTGGAGGGTGAAGCAGAAGAAGCAGAAGAAGGAGAAGGAGAAGGTCAAGACTGGAGGGTGAAGCAGAAGAAGCAGAAGAAGGAGAAGGAGAAGGTGAAGTCTGAAGGCTGAATCAGAAGAAGCAGAAGAAGGAGAAGGAGAAGGTGAAGGCTGGAGGGTGAATCAGGAGAAGCAGAAGAAGGAGAAGGAGAAGGTGAAGTCTGGAGGGTGAATCAGAAGAAGCAGAAGAAAGAGAAGGAGAAGGTGAAGTCTGGAGGGTGTAGCAGAAGAAGCAGAAGAAGGAGAAGGAGAAGGTGAAGACTGGAGGGTGAATCAGAAGAAGTGGAAGAAGGAGAAGGAGAAGGTGAAGTCTGGAGGGTGAAGCAGAAGAAGCAGAAGAAGGAGAAGGAGAAGGAGAAGTCTGGAGGGTGAAGCAGAAGAAGCAGAAGAAGGAGAAGGAGAAGGTGAAGTCTGAAGGCTGAATCAGAAGAAGCAGAAGAAGGAGAAGGAGAAGGTGAAGGCTGGAGGGTGAATCAGGAGAAGCAGAAGAAGGAGAAGGAGAAGGTGAAGTCTGGAGGGTGAATCAGAAGAAGCAGAAGAAAGAGAAGGAGAAGGTGAAGTCTGGAGGGTGAATCAGAAGAAGCAGAAGAAGGAGAAGGAGAAGGTGAAGTCTGGAGGGTGAATCAGAAGAAGCAGAAGAAGGAGAAGGAGAAGGTGAAGTCTGGAGGGTGAATCAGAAGAAGTAGAAGAAGGAGAAGGAGAAGGTGAGGTCCGGAGGGTGAATCAGAAGAAGCAGAAGAAGGAGAAGGAGAAGGTGAAGTCTGGAGGGTGAATCAGAAGAAGCAGAAGAAGGAGAAGGAGAAGGTGAAGTCAGGAGGGTGAATCAGAAGAAGCAGAAGAAGGAGAAGGAGAAGGTGAAGTTAGGAGGGTGAATCAGAAGAAGCAGAAGAAGGATAAGGAGAAGGTGAAGTCAGGGGGGTGAAGCAGAAGAAGTAGAAGAAGGAGAAGGAGAAGGTGAAGTCAGGAGGGTGAAGCAGAAGAAGCAGAAGAAGGAGAAGGAGAAGGTGAAGTCTGGAGGGCGCAGCAGAAGAAGCAGAAGAAGGAGAAGGAGAAGGTGAAGTCTGGAGGGTGAAGCAGAAGAAGCAGAAGAAGGAGAAGGAGAAGGTGAAGTCTGGAGGGTGAATCAGAAGAAGTAGAAGAAGGAAAAGGAGAAGGTGAAGTCAGGAGGGTGAAGCAGAAGAAGCAGAAGAAGGAGAAGGAGAAGGTGAAGTCTGGAGGGTGAAGCAGAAGAAGCAGAAGAAGGAGAAGGAGAAGGTGAAGTCTGGAGGGCGAAGCAGAAGAAGCAGAAGAAGGAGAAGGAGAAGGTGAAGTCTGGAGGGTGAAGCAGAAGAAGCAGAAGAAGGAGAAGGAGAAGGTGAAGACTGGAGGGTGAATCAGAAGAAGTGGAAGAAGGAGAAGGAGAAGGTGAAGTCTGGAGGGTGAATCAGAAGAAGCAGAAGAAAGAGAAGGAGAAGGTGACGTCTGGAGGGTGAAGCAGAAGAAGCAGAAGAAGGAGAAGGAGAAGGTCAAGACTGGAGGGTGAAGCAGAAGAAGCAGAAGAAGGAGAAGGAGAAGGTGAAGTCTGAAGGCTGAATCAGAAGAAGCAGAAGAAGGAGAAGGAGAAGGTGAAGGCTGGAGGGTGAATCAGGAGAAGCAGAAGAAGGAGAAGGAGAAGGTGAAGTCTGGAGGGTGAATCAGAAGAAGCAGAAGAAAGAGAAGGAGAAGGTGAAGTCTGGAGGGTGTAGCAGAAGAAGCAGAAGAAGGAGAAGGAGAAGGTGAAGACTGGAGGGTGAATCAGAAGAAGTGGAAGAAGGAGAAGGAGAAGGTGAAGTCTGGAGGGTGAAGCAGAAGAAGCAGAAGAAGGAGAAGGAGAAGGAGAAGTCTGGAGGGTGAAGCAGAAGAAGCAGAAGAAGGAGAAGGAGAAGGTGAAGTCTGAAGGCTGAATCAGAAGAAGCAGAAGAAGGAGAAGGAGAAGGTGAAGGCTGGAGGGTGAATCAGGAGAAGCAGAAGAAGGAGAAGGAGAAGGTGAAGTCTGGAGGGTGAATCAGAAGAAGCAGAAGAAAGAGAAGGAGAAGGTGAAGTCTGGAGGGTGTAGCAGAAGAAGCAGAAGAAGGAGAAGGAGAAGGTGAAGACTGGAGGGTGAATCAGAAGAAGTGGAAGAAGGAGAAGGAGAAGGTGAAGTCTGGAGGGTGAATCAGAAGAAGCAGAAGAAAGAGAAGGAGAAGGTGACGTCTGGAGGGTGAAGCAGAAGAAGCAGAAGAAGGAGAAGGAGAAGGTGAAGACTGGAGGGTGAATCAGAAGAAGTGGAAGAAGGAGAAGGAGAAGGTGAAGTCTGGAGGGTGAATCAGAAGAAGTAGAAGAAGGAGAAGGAGAAGGTGAAGTCTGGAGGGTGAATCAGAAGAAGCAGAAGAAGGAGAAGGAGGAGGTGAAGTCTGGAGGGTGAATCAGAAGAAGCAGAAGAAGGAGAAGGAGGAGATGAAGTCTGGAGGGTGAATCAGAAGAAGTAGAAGAAGGAGAAGGAGAAGGTGAGGTCTGGAGGGTGAATCAGAAGAAGCAGAAGAAGGAGAAGGAGAAGGTGAAGTCTGGAGGGTGAATCAGAAGAAGCAGAAGAAGGTGAAGGAGAAGGTGAAGTCAGGAGGGTGAATCAGAAGAAGCAGAAGAAGGAGAAGGAGAAGGTGGAGTCAGGGGGGTGAAGCAGAAGAAGTAGAAGAAGGAGAAGGAGAAGGTGAAGTCAGGAGGGTGAAGCAGAAGAAGCAGAAGAAGGAGAAGGAGAAGGTGAAGTCTGGAGGGCGCAGCAGTAGAAGCAGAAGAAGGAGAAGGAGAAGGTGAAGTCTGGAGGGTGAAGCAGAAGAAGCAGAAGAAGGAGAAGGAGAAGGTGAAGTCTGGAGGGTGAATCCGAAGAAGTAGAAGAAGGAGAAGGAGAAGGTGAAGTCAGGAGGGTGAAGCAGAAGAAGCAGAAGAAGGAGAAGGAGAAGGTGAAGTCTGGAGGGTGAAGCAGAAGAAGCAGAAGATGGAGAAGGAGAAGGTGAAGTCTGGAGGGCGAAGCAGAAGAAGCAGAATAAGGAGAAGGAGAAGGTGAAGTCTGGAGGGTGAAGCAGAAGAAGCAGAAGAAGGAGAAGGAGAAGGTGAAGTCTGGAGGGTGAATCAGGAGAAGTAGAAGAAGGAGAAGGAGAAGGTGAAGTCAGGAGGGAGAAGCAGAAGAAGCAGATGAAGGAGAAGAAGAAGGTGAAGTCAGGAGGGTGAAGCAGAAGAAGCAGAAGAAGGAGAAGGAGAAGGTGAAGTCTGGAGGGTGAAGCAGAAGAAGCAGAAGAAGGAGAAGGAGAAGGTGAAGTCAGGAGGGTGAATCAGAAGAAGTAGAAGAAGGAGAAGGAGAAGGTGAAGTCTGGAGGGTGAATCAGAAGAAGTAGAAGATGGAGAAGGAGAAGGTGAAGTCTGGAGGGTGAATCAGAAGAAGTAGAAGAAGGAGAAGGAGAAGGTGAAGTCTGGAGGGTGAATCAGAAGAAGCAGAAGAAGGAGAAGGAGAAGGTGAAGTCTGGAGGGAGAAGCAGAAGAAGTAGAAGAAGGAGAAGGAGAAGGTGAAGTCTGGAGGGTGAATCAGAAGAATCAGAAGAAGGAGAAGGAGAAGGTGAAGTCTGGAGGGTGAATCAGAAGAAGCAGAAGAAAGAGAAGGAGAAGGTGAAGTCTGGAGGGTGAAGCAGAAGAAGCAGAAGAAGGAGAGGGAGAAGGTGAAGGCTGGAGGGTGAATCAGAAGAAGTAGAAGGAGAAGGAGAAGGTGAAGTCTGGAGGGTGAATCAGAAGAAGTAGAAGAAGGAGAAGGAGAAGGTGAAGTCTGGAGGGTGAATCAGAAGAATCAGAAGAAGGAGAAGGAGAAGGTGAAGTCTGGAGGGTGAATCAGAAGAAGCAGAAGAAGGAGAAGGAGAAGATGAAGTCTGGAGGGTGAATCAGAAGAAGTAGAAGAAGGAGAAGGAGAAGGTGAGGTCTGGAGGGTGAATCAGAAGAAGCAGAAGAAGGAGAAGGAGAAGGTGAAGTCTGGAGGGTGAATCAGAAGAAGCAGAAGAAGGAGAAGGAGAAGCTGAAGTCTGGAGGGTGAATCAGAAGAAGCAGAAGAAGGAGAAGGAGAAGGTGAAGTTTGGCGGGTGAATCAGAAGAAGTTGAAGAAGGAGAAGGAGAAGGTGAAGTCTGGAGGGTGAATCAGAAGAAGCAGAAGAAGGAGAAGGAGAAGGAGAAGTCTGGAGGGTGAATCAGAAGAAGTAGAAGAAGGAGAAGGAGAAGGTATAGTCTGGAGGGTGAATCAGAAGAAGTAGACGATGGAGAAGGAGAATGTGAAGTCTGGAGGGTGAATCAGAAGAAGCAGAAGCAGGAGAAGGAGAAGGTGAAGTCTGGAGGGTGAATCAGAAGAAGTAGAAGAAGGAGAAGGAGAAGGTGAAGTCTGGAGGGTGAATCAGAAGAAGCAGAAGAAGGAGAAGGAGAAGGTGAATTCTGGAGGGTGAATCAGAAGAAGCAGAAGAAGGAGAAGGAGAAGGTGACGTCTGGAGGGTGAATCAGAAGAAGCAGAAGAAGGAGAAGGGGAAGGTGAAGTCTGGAGGGTGAATCAGAAGAAGCAGAAGAAGTAGAAGGAGAAGCTGAAGTCTGGAGGGTGAATCGGAAGAAGTAGAAGAAGGAGAAGGAGAAGGTGAAGTCTGGAGGGTGAATCAGAAGAAGCAGAAGAAGGAGAAGGAGAAGGTGAAGTCAGGAGGGTGAATCAGAAGAAGCAGAAGAAGGAGAAGGAGAAGGTGAAGTCTGGAGGGTGAATCAGAAGAAGCAGAAGAAGGAGAAGGAGAAGGTGAAGACTGGAGGGTGAATCAGAAGAAGTAGAAGAAGGAGAAGGAGAAGGTGAAGTCTGGAGGGTGAACCAGAAGAAGTAGAAGAAGGAGAAGGAGAAGGCGAAGTCTGGAGGGTGAATCAGAAGAAGCAGAAGAAGGAGAAGGAGAAGGTGAAGTCTGGAGGGTGAATCAGAAGAAGCAGAAGAAAGAGAAGGAGATGGTGAAGTCTGGAGGGTGAAGCAGAAGAAGCAGAAGAAGGAGAAGGAGAAGATGAAGTCTGGAGGGTGAATCAGAAGAAGTATAAGAAGGAGAAGGAGAAGGTGAGGTCTGGAGGGTGAATCAGAAGAAGCAGAAGAAGGAGAAGGAGAAGGTGAAGTCTGAAGGCTGAATCAGAAGAAGCAGAAGAAGGAGAAGGAGAAGGTGAAGGCTGGAGGGTGAATCAGGAGAAGCAGAAGAAGGAGAAGGAGAAGGTGAAGTCTGGAGGGTGAATCAGAAGAAGCAGAAGAAAGAGAAGGAGAAGGTGAAGTCTGGAGGGTGAAGCAGAAGAAGCAGAAGAAGGAGAAGGAGAAGGTGAAGACTGGAGGGTGAATCAGAAGAAGTGGAAGAAGGAGAAGGAGAAGGTGAAGTCTGGAGGGTGAATCAGAAGAAGTAGAAGAAGGAGAAGGAGAAGGTGAAGTCTGGAGGGTGAATCAGAAGAAGCAGAAGAAGGAGAATGAGAAGGTGAAGTCTGGAGGGTGAATCAGAAGAAGCAGAAGAAGGAGAAGGAGGAGATGAAGTCTGGAGGGTGAATCAGAAGAAGTAGAAGAAGGAGAAGGAGAAGGTGAGGTCCGGAGGGTGAATCAGAAGAAGCAGAAGAAGGAGAAGGAGAAGGTGAAGTCTGGAGGGTGAATCAGAAGAAGCAGAAGAAGGAGAAGGAGAAGGTGAAGTCAGGAGGGTGAATCAGAAGAAGCAGAAGAAGGAGAAGGAGAAGGTGGAGTCAGGGGGGTGAAGCAGAAGAAGTAGAAGAAGGAGAATTAGAAGGTGAAGTCTGGAGGGCGCAGCAGAAGAAGCAGAAAAAGGAGAAGGAGAAGGTGAAGTCTGGAGGGTGAAGCAGAAGAAGCAGAAGAAGGAGAAGGAGAAGGTGAAGTCTGGAGGGTGAATCCGAAGAAGTAGAAGAAGGAGAAGGAGAAGGTGAAGTCAGGAGGGTGAAGCAGAAGAAGCAGAAGAAGGAGAAGGAGAAGGTGAAGTCTGGAGGGTGAAGCAGAAGAAGCAGAAGATGGAGAAGGAGAAGGTGAAGTCTGGAGGGCGAAGCAGAAGAAGCAGAATAAGGAGA
Organism: Somniosus microcephalus; assembly: GCF_052327205.1. Classification (NCBI taxonomy): domain Eukaryota; kingdom Metazoa; phylum Chordata; class Chondrichthyes; order Squaliformes; family Somniosidae; genus Somniosus; species Somniosus microcephalus. The sequence continues at coordinate 97,879 of NW_028225758.1, forward strand.
AGGAGAAGGTGAAGTCTGGAGGGTGAAGCAGAAGAAGCAGAAGAAGGAGAAGGAGAAGGTGAAGCCTGGAGGGTGAATCAGGAGAAGTAGAAGAAGGAGAAGGAGAAGGTGAAGTCAGGAGGGTGAAGCAGAAGAAGCAGAAGAAGGAGAAGGAGAAGGTGAAGTCAGGAGGGTGAAGCAGAAGAAGTAGAAGAAGGAGAAGGATAAGGTGAAGTCTGTAGGGTGAAGCAGAAGAAGCAGAAGAAGGAGAAGGAGAAGGTGAAGTCAGGAGGGTGAATCAGAAGAAGTAGAAGAAGGAGAAGGAGAAGGTGAAGTCTGTAGGGTGAATCAGAAGAAGTAGAAGATGGAGAAGGAGAAGGTGAAGTCTGGAGGGTGAATCAGAAGAAGTAGAAGAAGGAGAAGGAGAATGTGAAGTCTGGAGGGTGAATCAGAAGAAGCAGAAGAAGGAGAAGGAGAAGCTGAAGTCTGGAGGGAGAAGCAGAAGAAGTAGAAGAAGGAGAAGGAGAAGGTGAAGTCTGGAGGGTGAATCAGAAGAATCAGAAGAAGGAGAAGGAGAAGGTGAAGTCTGGAGGGTGAATCAGAAGAAGCAGAAGAAAGAGAAGGAGAAGGTGAAGTCTGGAGGGAGAAGCAGAAGAAGCAGAAGAAGGAGAGGGAGAAGGTGAAGGCTGGAGGGTGAATCAGAAGAATTAGAAGAAGGAGAAGGAGAAGGTGAAGTCTGGAGGGTGAATCAGAAGAAGTAGAAGAAGGAGAAGGAGAAGGTGAAGTCTGGAGGGTGAATCAGAAGAATCAGAAGAAGGAGAAGGAGAAGGTGAAGTCAGGAGGGTGAATCAGAAGAAGCAGAAGAAGGAGAAGGAGAAGGTGGAGTCAGGGGGGTGAACCAGAAGAAGTAGAAGAAGGAGAAGGAGAAGGTGAAGTCAGGAGGGTGAAGCAGAAGAAGCAGAAGAAGGAGAAGGAGAAGGTGAAGTCTGGAGGGCGCAGCAGAAGAAGCAGAAGAAGGAGAAGGAGAAGGTGAAGTCTGGAGGGAGAAGCAGAAGAAGTAGAAGAAGGAGAAGGAGAAGGTGAAGTCTGGATGGTGAATCCGAAGAATCAGAAGAAGGAGAAGGAGAAGGTGAAGTCTGGAGGGTGAATCAGAAGAAGCAGAAGAAAGAGAAGGAGAAGGTGAAGTCTGGAGGGTGAAGCAGAAGAAGCAGAAGAAGGAGAGGGAGAAGGTGAAGGCTGGAGGGTGAATCAGAAGAAGTAGAAGAAGGAGAAGGAGAAGGTGAAGTCTGGAGGGTGAATCAGAAGAAGTAGAAGAAGGAGAAGGAGAAGGTGAAGTCTGGAGGGTGAATCAGAAGAATCAGAAGAAGGAGAAGGAGAAGGTGAAGTCTGGAGGGTGAATCAGAAGAAGTAGAAGAAGGAGAAGGAGAAGGTGAGGTCTGGAGGGTGAATCAGAAGAAGCAGAAGAAGGAGAAGGAGAAGGTGAAGTCTGGAGGGTGAATCAGAAGAAGCAGAAGAAGGAGAAGGAGAAGGTGAAGTCTGGAGGGTGAATCAGAAGAAGCAGAAGAAGGAGAAGGAGAAGGTGAAGTTTGGCGGGTGAATCAGAAGAAGTAGAAGAAGGAGAAGGAGAAGGTGAAGTCTGGAGGGTGAATCAGAAGAAGCAGAAGAAGGAGAAGGAGAAGGAGAAGTCTGGAGGGTGAATCAGAAGAAGTAGAAGAAGGAGAAGGAGAAGGTGTAGTCTGGAGGGTGAATCAGAAGAAGTAGACGAAGGAGAAGGAGAATGTGAAGTCTGGAGGGTGAATCAGAAGAAGCAGAAGCAGGAGAAGGAGAAGGTGAAGTCTGGAGGGTGAATCAGAAGAAGTAGAAGAAGGAGAAGGAGAAGGTGAAGTCTGGAGGGTGAATCAGAAGAAGCAGAAGAAGGAGAAGGAGAAGGTGAATTCTGGAGGGTGAATCAGAAGAAGCAGAAGAAGGAGAAGGAGAAGGTGAAGTCTGGAGGGTGAATCAGAAGAAGCAGAAGAAGGAGAAGGAGAAGGTGAAGTCTGGAGGGTGAATCAGAAGAAGCAGAAGAAGTAGAAGGAGAAGCTGAAGTCTGGAGGGTGAATCGGAAGAAGTAGAAGAAGGAGAAGGAGAAGGTGAAGGCTGGAGGGTGAATCAGAAGAAGCAGAAGAAGGAGAAGGAGAAGGTGAAGTCAGGAGGGTGAATCAGAAGAAGCAGAAGAAGGAGAAGGAGAAGGTGAAGTCTGGAGGGTGAATCAGAAGAAGCAGAAGAAGGAGAAGGAGAAGGTGAAGACTGGAGGGTGAATCAGATGAAGTAGAAGAAGGAGAAGGAGAAGGTGAAGTCTGGAGGGTGAACCAGAAGAAGTAGAAGAAGGAGAAGGAGAAGGCGAAGTCTGGAGGGTGAATCAGAAGAAGCAGAAGAAGGAGAAGGAGAAGGTGAAGTCTGGAGGGTGAATCAGAAGAAGCAGAAGAAAGAGAAGGAGAAGGTGAAGTCTGGAGGGTGAAGCAGAAGAAGCAGAAGAAGGAGAAGGAGAAGATGAAGTCTGGAGGGTGAATCAGAAGAAGTATAAGAAGGAGAAGGAGAAGGTGAGGTCTGGAGGGTGAATCAGAAGAAGCAGAAGAAGGAGAAGGAGAAGGTGAAGTCTGAAGGCTGAATCAGAAGAAGCAGAAGAAGGAGAAGGAGAAGGTGAAGGCTGGAGGGTGAATCAGGAGAAGCAGAAGAAGGAGAAGGAGAAGGTGAAGTCTGGAGGGTGAATCAGAAGAAGCAGAAGAAAGAGAAGGAGAAGGTGAAGTCTGGAGGGTGAAGCAGAAGAAGCAGAAGAAGGAGAAGCAGAAGGTGGAGTCAGGGGGGTGAAGCAGAAGAAGTAGAAGAAGGAGAAGGAGAAGGTGAAGTCAGGAGGGTGAAGCAGAAGAAGCAGAAGAAGGAGAAGGAGAAGGTGAAGTCTGGAGGGCGCAGCAGAAGAAGCAGAAGAAGGAGAAGGAGAAGGTGAAGTCTGGAGGGAGAAGCAGAAGAAGTAGAAGAAGGAGAAGGAGAAGGTGAAGTCTGGAGGGTGAATCCGAAGAATCAGAAGAAGGAGAAGGAGAAGGTGAAGTCTGCAGGGTGAATCAGAAGAAGCAGAAGAAAGAGAAGGAGAAGGTGAAGTCTGGAGGGTGAAGCAGAAGAAGCAGAAGAAGGAGAGGGAGAAGGTGAAGGCTGGAGGGTGAATCAGAAGAAGTAGAAGAAGGAGAAGGAGAAGTTGAAGTTTGGAGGGTGATTCAGAAGAAGTAGAAGAAGGAGAAGGAGAAGGTGAAGTCTGGAGGGTGAATCAGAAGAATCAGAAGAAGGAGAAGGAGAAGGTGAAGTCTGGAGGGTGAATCAGAAGAAGCAGAAGAAGGAGAAGGAGAAGATGAAGTCTGGAGGGTGAATCAGAAGAAGTAGAAGAAGGAGAAGGAGAAGGTGAGGTCTGGAGGGTGAATCAGAAGAAGCAGAAGAAGGAGAAGGAGAAGGTGAAGTCTGGAGGGAGAATCAGAAGAAGCAGAAGAAGGAGAAGGAGAAGGTGAAGTCTGGAGGGTGAATCAGAAGAAGCAGAAGAAGGAGAAGGAGAAGGTGAAGTTTGGCGGGTGAATCAGAAGAAGTAGAAGAAGGAGAAGGAGAAGGTGAAGTCTGGAGGGTGAATCAGAAGAAGCAGAAGAAGGAGAAGGAGAAGTCTGGAGGGTGAATCAGAAGAAGTAGAAGAAGGAGAAGGAGAAGGTGTAGTCTGGAGGGTGAATCAGAAGAAGTAGACGAAGGAGAAGGAGAATGTGAAGTCTGGAGGGTGAATCAGAAGAAGCAGAAGCAGGAGAAGGAGAAGGTGAAGTCTGGAGGGTGAATCAGAAGAAGTAGAAGAAGGAGAAGGAGAAGGTGAAGTCTGGAGGGTGAATCAGAAGAAGCAGAAGAAGGAGAAGGAGAAGGTGAATTCTGGAGGGTGAATCAGAAGAAGCAGAAGAAGGAGAAGGAGAAGGTGAAGTCTGGAGGGTGAATCAGAAGAAGCAGAAGAAGGAGAAGGAGAAGGTGAAGTCTGGAGGGTGAATCAGAAGAAGCAGAAGAAGTAGAAGGAGAAGCTGAAGTCTGGAGGGTGAATCGGAAGAAGTAGAAGAAGGAGAAGGAGAAGGTGAAGGCTGGAGGGTGAATCAGAAGAAGCAGAAGAAGGAGAAGGAGAAGGTGAAGTCAGGAGGGTGAATCAGAAGAAGCAGAAGAAGGAGAAGGAGAAGGTGAAGTCTGGAGGGTGAATCAGAAGAAGCAGAAGAAGGAGAAGGAGAAGGTGAAGACTGGAGGGTGAATCAGATGAAGTAGAAGAAGGAGAAGGAGAAGGTGAAGTCTGGAGGGTGAACCAGAAGAAGTAGAAGAAGGAGAAGGAGAAGGCGAAGTCTGGAGGGTGAATCAGAAGAAGCAGAAGAAGGAGAAGGAGAAGGTGAAGTCTGGAGGGTGAATCAGAAGAAGCAGAAGAAAGAGAAGGAGAAGGTGAAGTCTGGAGGGTGAAGCAGAAGAAGCAGAAGAAGGAGAAGGAGAAGATGAAGTCTGGAGGGTGAATCAGAAGAAGTATAAGAAGGAGAAGGAGAAGGTGAGGTCTGGAGGGTGAATCAGAAGAAGCAGAAGAAGGAGAAGGAGAAGGTGAAGTCTGAAGGCTGAATCAGAAGAAGCAGAAGAAGGAGAAGGAGAAGGTGAAGGCTGGAGGGTGAATCAGGAGAAGCAGAAGAAGGAGAAGGAGAAGGTGAAGTCTGGAGGGTGAATCAGAAGAAGCAGGAGAAAGAGAAGGAGAAGGTGAAGTCTGGAGGGTGAAGCAGAAGAAGCAGAAGAAGGAGAAGGAGAAGGTGAAGACTGGAGGGTGAATCAGAAGAAGTGGAAGAAGGAGAAGGAGAAGGTGAAGTCTGGAGGGTGAATCAGAAGAAGTAGAAGAAGGAGAAGGAGAAGGTGAAGTCTGGAGGGTGAATCAGAAGAAGCAGAAGAAGGAGAAGGAGAAGGTGAAGTCTGGAGGGTGAATCAGAAGAAGCAGAAGAAGGAGAAGGAGGAGATGAAGTCTGGAGGGTGAATCAGAAGAAGTAGAAGAAGGAGAAGGAGAAGGTGAGGTCTGGAGGGTGAATCAGAAGAAGCAGAAGAAGGAGAAGGAGAAGGTGAAGTCTGGAGGGTGAATCAGAAGAAGCAGAAGAAGGAGAAGGAGAAGGTGAAGTCAGGAGGGTGAATCAGAAGAAGCAGAAGAAGGAGAAGGAGAAGGTGGAGTCAGGGGGGTGAAGCAGAAGAAGTAGAAGAAGGAGAAGGAGAAGGTGAAGTCAGGAGGGTGAAGCAGAAGAAGCAGAAGAAGGAGAAGGAGAAGGTGAAGTCTGGAAGGTGAAGCAGAAGAAGCAGAAGAAGGAGAAGGAGAAGGTGAAGCCTGGAGGGTGAATCAGGAGAAGTAGAAGAAGGAGAAGGAGAAGGTGAAGTTAGGAGGGTGAAGCAGAAGAAGCAGAAGAAGGAGAAGGAGAAGGTGAAGTCTGGAGGGTGAAGCAGAAGAAGCAGAAGATGGAGAAGGAGAAGGTGAAGTCTGGAGGGCGAAGCAGAAGAAGCAGAATAAGGAGAAGGAGAAGGTGAAGTCTGGAGGGTGAAGCAGAAGAAGCAGAAGAAGGAGAAGGAGAAGGTGAAGCCTGGAGGGTGAATCAGGAGAAGTAGAAGAAGGAGAAGGAGAAGGTGAAGTCAGGAGGGTGAAGCAGAAGAAGCAGAAGAAGGAGAAGGAGAAGGTGAAGTCAGGAGGGTGAAGCAGAAGAAGTAGAAGAAGGAGAAGGAGAAGGTGAAGTCTGTAGGGTGAAGCAGAAGAAGCAGAAGAAGGAGAAGGAGAAGGTGAAGTCAGGAGGGTGAATCAGAAGAAGTAGAAGAAGGAGAAGGAGAAGGTGAAGTCTGGAGGGTGAATCAGAAGAAGTATTAGATGGAGAAGGAGAAGGTGAAGTCTGGAGGGTGAATCAGAAGAAGTAGAAGAAGGAGAAGGAGAAGGTGAAGTCTGGAGGGTGAATCAGAAGAAGCAGAAGAAGGAGAAGGAGAAGCTGAAGTCTGGAGGGAGAAGCAGAAGAAGTAGAAGAAGGAGAAGGAGAAGGTGAAGTCTGGAGGGTGAATCAGAAGAATCAGAAGAAGGAGAAGGAGAAGGTGAAGTCTGGAGGGTGAATCAGAAGAAGCAGAAGTAAGAGAAGGAGAAGGTGAAGTCTGGAGGGTGAAGCAGAAGAAGCAGAAGAAGGAGAGGGAGAAGGTGAAGGCTGGAGGGTGAATCAGAAGAAGTAGAAGAAGGAGAAGGAGAAGGTGAAGTCTGGAGGGTGAATCAGAAGAAGTAGAAGAAGGAGAAGGAGAAGGTGAAGTCTGGAGGGTGAATCAGAAGAATCAGAAGAAGGAGAAGGAGAAGGTGAAGTCTGGAGGGTGAATCAGAAGAAGCAGAAGAAGGAGAAGGAGAAGATGAAGTCTGGAGGGTGAATCAGAAGAAGTAGAAGAAGGAGAAGGAGAAGGTGAGGTCTGGAGGGTGAATCAGAAGAAGCAGAAGAAGGTGAAGGAGAAGGTGAAGTCTGGAGGGTGAATCAGAAGAAGCAGAAGAAGGAGAAGGAGAAGGTGAAGTCTGGAGGGTGAATCAGAAGAAGCAGGAGAAGGAGAAGGTGAAGTCAGGGGGGTGAAGCAGAAGAAGTAGAAGAAGGAGAAGGAGAAGGTGAAGTCAGGAGGGTGAAGCAGAAGAAGCAGCAGAAGGAGAAGGAGAAGGTGAAGTCTGGAGGGTGAATCAGAAGAAGTAGAAGAAGGAGAAGGAGAAGGTGAAGTCTAGAGGGTGAAGCAGAAGATGCAGAAGAAGGAGAAGGAGAAGGTGAAGTCTGGAGGGTGAATCAGAAGAAGTAGAAGAAGGAGAAGGAGAAGGTGAAGTCAGGAGGGTGAAGCAGAAGAAGGAGAAGGAGAAGGTGAAGTCTGGAGGGTGAAGCAGAAGAAGCAGAATAAGGAGAAGGAGAAGTTGAAGTCTGGAGGGTGAAGCAGAAGAAGCAGAAGAAGGATAAGGAGAAGGTGAAGTCAGGAGGGTGAATCAGAAGAAGTAGAAGAAGGAGAAGGAGAAGGTGAAGTCTGGAGGGTGAATCAGAAGAAGTAGAAGAAGGAGAAGGAGAAGGTGAAGTCTGGAGGGTGAATCAGATGAAGTAGAAGAAGGAGAAGGAGAAGGTGAAGTCTGGAGGGTGAATCAGAAGAAGCAGAAGAAGGAGAAGGAGAAGGTGAAGTCTGGAGGGAGAAGCAGAAGAAGTAGAAGAAGGAGAAGGAGAAGGTGAAGTCTGGAGTGTGAATCAGAAGAAGTAGAAGAAGGAGAAGGAGCAGGTGAAGTTTGGAGGGTGAATCAGAAGAAGCAGGAGAAGGAGAAGGTGAAGTCTGGAGGGTGAATCAGAAGAAGTAGAAGAAGGAGAAGGAGAAGGTGTAGTCTGGAGGATGAATCAGAAGAAGTAGACGAAGGGGAAGGGGAATGTGAAGTCTGGAGGGTGAATCAGAAGAAGCAGAAGCAGGAGAAGGAGAAGGTGAAGTCTGGAGGGTGAATCAGAAGAAGTAGAAGAAGGAGAAGGAGAAGGTGAAGTCTGGAGGGTGAATCAGAAGAAGCAGAAGAAGGAGAAGGAGAAGGTGAATTCTGGAGGGTGAATCAGAAGAAGCAGAAGAAGGAGAAGGAGAAGGTGAAGTCTGGAGGGTGAATCAGAAGAAGCAGAAGAAGGAGAAGGAGAAGGTGAAGTCTGGAGGGTGAGTCGGAAGAAGCAGAAGAAGTAGAAGGAGAAGGTGAAGTCTGGAGGGTGAATCAGAAGAGGTAGAAAAAGGAGAAGGAGAAGGTGAAGTCTGGAGGGTGAATTAGAAGAAGCAGAAGGAGGAGATGGAGAAGGTGAAGTCAGGAGGGTGAATCAGAAGAAGCAGAAGAAGGAGAAGGAGAAGGTGAAGTTTGGAGGGTGAATCAGAAGAAGCAGAAGAAGGAGAAGGAGAAGGTGAAGACTGGAGGTTGAATCAGAAGAAGTAGAAGAAGGAGAAGGAGAAGGTGAAGTCTGGAGGTTGAATCAGAAGAAGTAGAAGAAGGAGAAGGAGAAGGCGAAGTCTGGAGGGTGAATCAGAAGAAGTAGAAGAAGGAGAAGGAGAAGGTGAAGTCAGGAGGGTGAAGCAGAAGAAGGAGAAGGAGAAGGTGAAGTCTGGAGGGTGAAGCAGAAGAAGCAGAAGAAGGAGAAGGAGAAGTTGAAGTCTGGAGGGTGAAGCAGAAGAAGCAGAAGAAGGATAAGGAGAAGGTGAAGTCAGGAGGGTGAATCAGAAGAAGTAGAAGAAGGAGAAGGAGAAGGTGAAGTCTGGAGGGTGAATCAGAAGAAGTAGAAGAAGGAGAAGGAGAAGGTGAAGTCTGGAGGGTGAATCAGATGAAGTAGAAGAAGGAGAAGGAGAAGGTGAAGTCTGGAGGGTGAATCAGAAGAAGCAGAAGAAGGAGAAGGAGAAGGTGAAGTCTGGAGGGAGAAGCAGAAGAAGTAGAAGAAGGAGAAGGAGAAGGTGAAGTCTGGAGTGTGAATCAGAAGAAGTAGAAGAAGGAGAAGGAGCAGGTGAAGTTTGGAGGGTGAATCAGAAGAAGCAGGAGAAGGAGAAGGTGAAGTCTGGAGGGTGAATCAGAAGAAGTAGAAGAAGGAGAAGGAGAAGGTGTAGTCTGGAGGATGAATCAGAAGAAGTAGACGAAGGGGAAGGGGAATGTGAAGTCTGGAGGGTGAATCAGAAGAAGCAGAAGCAGGAGAAGGAGAAGGTGAAGTCTGGAGGGTGAATCAGAAGAAGTAGAAGAAGGAGAAGGAGAAGGTGAAGTCTGGAGGGTGAATCAGAAGAAGCAGAAGAGGGAGAAGGAGAAGGTGAATTCTGGAGGGTGAATCAGAAGAAGCAGAAGAAGGAGAAGGAGAAGGTGAAGTCTGGAGGGTGAATCAGAAGAAGCAGAAGAAGGAGAAGGAGAAGGTGAAGTCTGGAGGGTGAGTCGGAAGAAGCAGAAGAAGTAGAAGGAGAAGGTGAAGTCTGGAGGGTGAATCAGAAGAGGTAGAAAAAGGAGAAGGAGAAGGTGAAGTCTGGAGGGTGAATTAGAAGAAGCAGAAGGAGGAGATGGAGAAGGTGAAGTCAGGAGGGTGAATCAGAAGAAGCAGAAGAAGGAGAAGGAGAAGGTGAAGTTTGGAGGGTGAATCAGAAGAAGCAGAAGAAGGAGAAGGAGAAGGTGAAGACTGGAGGTTGAATCAGAAGAAGTAGAAGAAGGAGAAGGAGAAGGTGAAGTCTGGAGGTTGAATCAGAAGAAGTAGAAGAAGGAGAAGGAGAAGGCGAAGTCTGGAGGGTGAATCAGAAGAAGCAGAAGAAGGAGAAGGAGAAGGTGAAGTCTGGAGGGTGAATCAGAAGAAGCAGAAGATTGAGAAGGAGAAGATGAAGTCTGGAGGGTGAATCAGAAGAAGCAGAAGAAGGAGAAGGAGAAGGTGAAGTCTGGAGAGTGAATCAGAAGAAGCAGAAGAAGGAGAAGGAGAAGGTGAAGTCTGGAGGGTGAATCAGAAGAAGCAGAAGAAGTAGAAGGAGAAGGTGAAGTCTGGAGGGTGAATCAAAAGAAGTAGAAGAAGGAGAAGGAGAAGGTGAAGTCAGGAGGGTGAATCAGAAGAAGTAGAAGAAGGAGAAGGAGAAGGTGAAGTCTGGAGGGTGAAGCAGAAGAAGCAGAAGAAGGAGAAGGAGAAGGTGAAGTTTGGAGGGTGAATCAGAAGAAGCAGAAGAAGGAGAAGGAGAAGGTGAAGACTGGAGGTTGAATCAGAAGAAGTAGAAGAAGGAGAAGGAGAAGGTGAAGTCTGGAGGTTGAATCAGAAGAAGTAGAAGAAGGAGAAGGAGAAGGCGAAGTCTGGAGGGTGAATCAGAAGAAGTAGAAGAAGGAGAAGGAGAAGGTGAAGTCAGGAGGGTGAAGCAGAAGAAGGAGAAGGAGAAGGTGAAGTCTGGAGGGTGAAGCAGAAGAAGCAGAAGAAGGAGAAGGAGAAGTTGAAGTCTGGAGGGTGAAGCAGAAGAAGCAGAAGAAGGATAAGGAGAAGGTGAAGTCAGGAGGGTGAATCAGAAGAAGTAGAAGAAGGAGAAGGAGAAGGTGAAGTCTGGAGGGTGAATCAGAAGAAGTAGAAGAAGGAGAAGGAGAAGGTGAAGTCTGGAGGGTGAATCAGATGAAGTAGAAGAAGGAGAAGGAGAAGGTGAAGTCTGGAGGGTGAATCAGAAGAAGCAGAAGAAGGAGAAGGAGAAGGTGAAGTCTGGAGGGAGAAGCAGAAGAAGTAGAAGAAGGAGAAGGAGAAGGTGAAGTCTGGAGTGTGAATCAGAAGAAGTAGAAGAAGGAGAAGGAGCAGGTGAAGTTTGGAGGGTGAATCAGAAGAAGCAGGAGAAGGAGAAGGTGAAGTCTGGAGGGTGAATCAGAAGAAGTAGAAGAAGGAGAAGGAGAAGGTGTAGTCTGGAGGATGAATCAGAAGAAGTAGACGAAGGGGAAGGGGAATGTGAAGTCTGGAGGGTGAATCAGAAGAAGCAGAAGCAGGAGAAGGAGAAGGTGAAGTCTGGAGGGTGAATCAGAAGAAGTAGAAGAAGGAGAAGGAGAAGGTGAAGTCTGGAGGGTGAATCAGAAGAAGCAGAAGAGGGAGAAGGAGAAGGTGAATTCTGGAGGGTGAATCAGAAGAAGCAGAAGAAGGAGAAGGAGAAGGTGAAGTCTGGAGGGTGAATCAGAAGAAGCAGAAGAAGGAGAAGGAGAAGGTGAAGTCTGGAGGGTGAGTCGGAAGAAGCAGAAGAAGTAGAAGGAGAAGGTGAAGTCTGGAGGGTGAATCAGAAGAGGTAGAAAAAGGAGAAGGAGAAGGTGAAGTCTGGAGGGTGAATTAGAAGAAGCAGAAGGAGGAGATGGAGAAGGTGAAGTCAGGAGGGTGAATCAGAAGAAGCAGAAGAAGGAGAAGGAGAAGGTGAAGTTTGGAGGGTGAATCAGAAGAAGCAGAAGAAGGAGAAGGAGAAGGTGAAGACTGGAGGTTGAATCAGAAGAAGTAGAAGAAGGAGAAGGAGAAGGTGAAGTCTGGAGGTTGAATCAGAAGAAGTAGAAGAAGGAGAAGGAGAAGGCGAAGTCTGGAGGGTGAATCAGAAGAAGCAGAAGAAGGAGAAGGAGAAGGTGAAGTCTGGAGGGTGAATCAGAAGAAGCAGAAGATTGAGAAGGAGAAGATGAAGTCTGGAGGGTGAATCAGAAGAAGCAGAAGAAGGAGAAGGAGAAGGTGAAGTCTGGAGAGTGAATCAGAAGAAGCAGAAGAAGGAGAAGGAGAAGGTGAAGTCTGGAGGGTGAATCAGAAGAAGCAGAAGAAGTAGAAGGAGAAGGTGAAGTCTGGAGGGTGAATCAAAAGAAGTAGAAGAAGGAGAAGGAGAAGGTGAAGTCAGGAGGGTGAATCAGAAGAAGTAGAAGAAGGAGAAGGAGAAGGTGAAGTCTGGAGGGTGAAGCAGAAGAAGTAGAAGAAGGAGAAGGAGAAGATGAAGTCAGGAGGGTGAATCAGAAGAAGTAGAAGAAGGAGAAGGAGAAGGTGAAGTCAGGAGGGTGAATCAGAAGAAGCAGAAGAAGGAGAAGGAAAAAGTGAAGTCTGGCGGGTGAATCAGAAGAATCAGAAGAAGGAGAAGGAGAAGGTGAAGTCTGGAGGGTGAATCAGAAGAAGCAGAAGAAAGAGAAGGAGAAGGTGAAGTCTGGAGGGTGAAGCAGAAGAAGCAGAAGAAGGAGAAGGAGAAGGTGAAGACTGGAGGGTGAATCAGAAGAAGTAGAAGAAGGAGAAGGATAAGGTGAAGTCTGGAGGGTGAATCAGAAGAAGCAGAAGAAGGAGAAGAAGAAGGTGAAGTCTGGAGGGTGAATCAGAAGAAGCAGAAGAAGGAGAAGGAGAAGATGAAGTCTGGAGGGTGAATCAGAAGAAGTAGAAGAAGGAGAAGGAGAAGGTGAGGTCTGGAGGGTGAATCAGAAGAAGCAGAAGAAGGAGAAGGAGAAGGTGAAGTCTGGAGGGTGAATCAGAAGAAGCAGAAGAAGGAGAAGGAGAAGGTGAAGTCTGGAGGGTGAATCAGAAGAAGTAGAAGAAGGAGAAGGTGAAGTCAGGAGGGTGAATCAGAAGAAGCAGAAGAAGGAGAAGGAGAAGGTGAAGTTAGGAGGGTGAATCAGAAGAAGCAGAAGAAGGAGAAGGAGAAGGTGAAGTCATGGGGGTGAAGCAGAAGAAGTAGAAGAAGGAGAAGGAGAAGGTGAAGTCAGGAGGGTGAAGCAGAAGAAGCAGAAGAAGGAGAAGGAGAAGGTGAAGTCTGGAGGGTGAAGCAGAAGAAGCAGAAGAAGGAGAAGGAGAAGGTGAAGTCTGGAGGGTGAAGCAGAAGAAGCAGAAGAAGGAGAAGGAGAAGGTGAAGTCTGGAGGGCGAAGCAGAAGAAGCAGAAGAAGGAGAAGGAGAAGGTGAAGTCTGGAGGGTGAGGCAGAAGAAGCAGAAGAAGGAGAAGGAGAAGGTGAAGTCTGGAGGGTGAATTAGAAGAAGTAGAAGAAGGAGAAGGAGAAGGTGAAGTCAGGAGGGTGAAGCAGAAGAAGCAGAAGCAGGAGAACGAGAAGGTGAAGTCTGGAGGGTGAAGCAGAAGAAGCAGAAGAAGGAGAAGGAGAAGGTGAAGTCTGGAGGGTGAAGCAGAAGAAGCAGAAGAAGGAGAAGGAGAAGGCGAAGTCAGGAGGGTGAATCAGAAGAAGTAGAAGAAGGAGAAGGAGAAGGTGAAGTCTGGAGGGTGAATCAGAAGAAGTAGAAGCAGGAGAAGGAGAAGGTGAAGTCTGGAGGGTGAATCAGAAGAAGTAGAAGAAGGAGAAGGAGAAGGTGAAGTCTGGAGGGTGATTCAGAAGAAGCAGAAGAAGGAGAAGGAGAAGGTGAAGTCTGGAGAGAGAAGCAGAAGAAGTAGAAGAAGGAGAAGGAGAAGGTGAAGTCTGGAGTGTGAATCAGAAGAAGTAGAAGAAGGAGAAGGAGAAGGTGAAGTTTGGAGGGTGAATCAGAAGAAGAAGAAGAAGGAGAAGGAGAAGGTGAAGTCTGGAGGGTGAATCAGAAGAAGCAGAAGAAGGAGAAGGAGAAGGAGAAGTCTGGAGGGTGAATCAGAAGAAGTAGGAGAAGGAGAAGGAGAAGGTGTAGTCTGGAGGGTGAATCAGAAGAAGTAGACGAAGGAGAAGGAGAATGTGAAGTCTGGAGGGTGAATCAGAAGAAGCAGAAGCAGGAGAAGGAGAAGGTGAAGTCTGGAGGGTGAATCAGAAGAAGTAGAAGAAGGAGAAGGAGAAGGTGAAGTCTGGAGGGTGAATCAGAAGAAGCAGAAGAAGGAGAAGGAGAAGGTGAATTCTGGAGGGTGAATCAGAAGAAGCAGAAGAAGGAGAAGGTGAAGTCTGGAGGGTGAATCAGAAGAAGCAGAAGAAGGAGAAGGAGAAGGTGAAGTCTGGAGGGTGAATCAGAAGAAGCAGAAGAAAGAGAAGGAGAAGGTGAAGTCTGGAGGGTGAAGCAGAAGAAGCAGAAGAAGGAGAAGGAGAAGGTGAAGACTGGAGGGTGAATCAGAAGAAGTAGAAGGAGAAGGAGAAGGTGAAGTCTGGAGGGTGAATCAGAAGAAGTAGAAGAAGGAGAAGGAGAAGGTGAAGTCTGGAGGGTGAATCAGAAGAAGCAGAAGAAGGAGAAGGAGAAGGTGAAGTCTGGAGGGTGAATCAGAAGAAGCAGAAGAAGGAGAAGGAGAAGGTGAAGTCTGGAGGGTGAATCAGAAGAAGCAGAAGAAGGAGAAGGAGAAGGTGAAGTCAGGAGGGTGAATCAGAAGAAGCAGAAGAAGGAGAAGGAGAAGGTGAAGTTAGGAGGGTGAATCAGAAGAAGCAGAAGAAGGAGAAGGAGAAGGTGAAGTCAGGGGGGTGAAGCAGAAGAAGTAGAAGAAGGAGAAGGAGAAGGTGAAGTCTGGAGTGTGAATCAGAAGAAGTAGAAGAAGGAGAAGGAGCAGGTGAAGTTTGGAGGGTGAATCAGAAGAAGCAGGAGAAGGAGAAGGTGAAGTCTGGAGGGTGAATCAGAAGAAGTAGAAGAAGGAGAAGGAGAAGGTGTAGTCTGGAGGATGAATCAGAAGAAGTAGACGAAGGGGAAGGGGAATGTGAAGTCTGGAGGGTGAATCAGAAGAAGCAGAAGCAGGAGAAGGAGAAGGTGAAGTCTGGAGGGTGAATCAGAAGAAGTAGAAGAAGGAGAAGGAGAAGGTGAAGTCTGGAGGGTGAATCAGAAGAAGCAGAAGAAGGAGAAGGAGAAGGTGAATTCTGGAGGGTGAATCAGAAGAAGCAGAAGAAGGAGAAGGAGAAGGTGAAGTCTGGAGGGTGAATCAGAAGAAGCAGAAGAAGGAGAAGGAGAAGGTGAAGTCTGGAGGGTGAGTCGGAAGAAGCAGAAGAAGTAGAAGGAGAAGGTGAAGTCTGGAGGGTGAATCAGAAGAGGTAGAAAAAGGAGAAGGAGAAGGTGAAGTCTGGAGGGTGAATTAGAAGAAGCAGAAGGAGGAGATGGAGAAGGTGAAGTCAGGAGGGTGAATCAGAAGAAGCAGAAGAAGGAGAAGGAGAAGGTGAAGTTTGGAGGGTGAATCAGAAGAAGCAGAAGAAGGAGAAGGAGAAGGTGAAGTCTGGAGGTTGAATCAGAAGAAGTAGAAGAAGGAGAAGGAGAAGGCGAAGTCTGGAGGGTGAATCAGAAGAAGTAGAAGAAGGAGAAGGAGAAGGTGAAGTCAGGAGGGTGAAGCAGAAGAAGGAGAAGGAGAAGGTGAAGTCTGGAGGGTGAAGCAGAAGAAGCAGAAGAAGGAGAAGGAGAAGTTGAAGTCTGGAGGGTGAAGCAGAAGAAGCAGAAGAAGGATAAGGAGAAGGTGAAGTCAGGAGGGTGAATCAGAAGAAGTAGAAGAAGGAGAAGGAGAAGGTGAAGTCTGGAGGGTGAATCAGAAGAAGTAGAAGAAGGAGAAGGAGAAGGTGAAGTCTGGAGGGTGAATCAGATGAAGTAGAAGAAGGAGAAGGAGAAGGTGAAGTCTGGAGGGTGAATCAGAAGAAGCAGAAGAAGGAGAAGGAGAAGGTGAAGTCTGGAGGGAGAAGCAGAAGAAGTAGAAGAAGGAGAAGGAGAAGGTGAAGTCTGGAGTGTGAATCAGAAGAAGTAGAAGAAGGAGAAGGAGCAGGTGAAGTTTGGAGGGTGAATCAGAAGAAGCAGGAGAAGGAGAAGGTGAAGTCTGGAGGGTGAATCAGAAGAAGTAGAAGAAGGAGAAGGAGAAGGTGTAGTCTGGAGGATGAATCAGAAGAAGTAGACGAAGGGGAAGGGGAATGTGAAGTCTGGAGGGTGAATCAGAAGAAGCAGAAGCAGGAGAAGGAGAAGGTGAAGTCTGGAGGGTGAATCAGAAGAAGTAGAAGAAGGAGAAGGAGAAGGTGAAGTCTGGAGGGTGAATCAGAAGAAGCAGAAGAGGGAGAAGGAGAAGGTGAATTCTGGAGGGTGAATCAGAAGAAGCAGAAGAAGGAGAAGGAGAAGGTGAAGTCTGGAGGGTGAATCAGAAGAAGCAGAAGAAGGAGAAGGAGAAGGTGAAGTCTGGAGGGTGAGTCGGAAGAAGCAGAAGAAGTAGAAGGAGAAGGTGAAGTCTGGAGGGTGAATCAGAAGAGGTAGAAAAAGGAGAAGGAGAAGGTGAAGTCTGGAGGGTGAATTAGAAGAAGCAGAAGGAGGAGATGGAGAAGGTGAAGTCAGGAGGGTGAATCAGAAGAAGCAGAAGAAGGAGAAGGAGAAGGTGAAGTTTGGAGGGTGAATCAGAAGAAGCAGAAGAAGGAGAAGGAGAAGGTGAAGACTGGAGGTTGAATCAGAAGAAGTAGAAGAAGGAGAAGGAGAAGGTGAAGTCTGGAGGTTGAATCAGAAGAAGTAGAAGAAGGAGAAGGAGAAGGCGAAGTCTGGAGGGTGAATCAGAAGAAGCAGAAGAAGGAGAAGGAGAAGGTGAAGTCTGGAGGGTGAATCAGAAGAAGCAGAAGATTGAGAAGGAGAAGATGAAGTCTGGAGGGTGAATCAGAAGAAGCAGAAGAAGGAGAAGGAGAAGGTGAAGTCTGGAGAGTGAATCAGAAGAAGCAGAAGAAGGAGAAGGAGAAGGTGAAGTCTGGAGGGTGAATCAGAAGAAGCAGAAGAAGTAGAAGGAGAAGGTGAAGTCTGGAGGGTGAATCAAAAGAAGTAGAAGAAGGAGAAGGAGAAGGTGAAGTCAGGAGGGTGAATCAGAAGAAGTAGAAGAAGGAGAAGGAGAAGGTGAAGTCTGGAGGGTGAAGCAGAAGAAGCAGAAGAAGGAGAAGGAGAAGGTGAAGTTTGGAGGGTGAATCAGAAGAAGCAGAAGAAGGAGAAGGAGAAGGTGAAGACTGGAGGTTGAATCAGAAGAAGTAGAAGAAGGAGAAGGAGAAGGTGAAGTCTGGAGGTTGAATCAGAAGAAGTAGAAGAAGGAGAAGGAGAAGGCGAAGTCTGGAGGGTGAATCAGAAGAAGTAGAAGAAGGAGAAGGAGAAGGTGAAGTCAGGAGGGTGAAGCAGAAGAAGGAGAAGGAGAAGGTGAAGTCTGGAGGGTGAAGCAGAAGAAGCAGAAGAAGGAGAAGGAGAAGTTGAAGTCTGGAGGGTGAAGCAGAAGAAGCAGAAGAAGGAGAAGGAGAAGGTGAAGTCTGGAGAGTGAATCAGAAGAAGCAGAAGAAGGAGAAGGAGAAGGTGAAGTCTGGAGGGTGAATCAGAAGAAGCAGAAGAAGTAGAAGGAGAAGGTGAAGTCTGGAGGGTGAATCAAAAGAAGTAGAAGAAGGAGAAGGAGAAGGTGAAGTCAGGAGGGTGAATCAGAAGAAGTAGAAGAAGGAGAAGGAGAAGGTGAAGTCTGGAGGGTGAAGCAGAAGAAGTAGAAGAAGGAGAAGGAGAAGATGAAGTCAGGAGGGTGAATCAGAAGAAGTAGAAGAAGGAGAAGGAGAAGGTGAAGTCAGGAGGGTGAATCAGAAGAAGCAGAAGAAGGAGAAGGAAAAAGTGAAGTCTGGCGGGTGAATCAGAAGAATCAGAAGAAGGAGAAGGAGAAGGTGAAGTCTGGAGGGTGAATCAGAAGAAGCAGAAGAAAGAGAAGGAGAAGGTGAAGTCTGGAGGGTGAAGCAGAAGAAGCAGAAGAAGGAGAAGGAGAAGGTGAAGACTGGAGGGTGAATCAGAAGAAGTAGAAGAAGGAGAAGGATAAGGTGAAGTCTGGAGGGTGAATCAGAAGAAGCAGAAGAAGGAGAAGAAGAAGGTGAAGTCTGGAGGGTGAATCAGAAGAAGCAGAAGAAGGAGAAGGAGAAGATGAAGTCTGGAGGGTGAATCAGAAGAAGTAGAAGAAGGAGAAGGAGAAGGTGAGGTCTGGAGGGTGAATCAGAAGAAGCAGAAGAAGGAGAAGGAGAAGGTGAAGTCTGGAGGGTGAATCAGAAGAAGCAGAAGAAGGAGAAGGAAAAGGTGAAGTCTGGAGGGTGAATCAGAAGAAGTAGAAGAAGGAGAAGGTGAAGTCAGGAGGGTGAATCAGAAGAAGCAGAAGAAGGAGAAGGAGAAGGTGAAGTTAGGAGGGTGAATCAGAAGAAGCAGAAGAAGGAGAAGGAGAAGGTGAAGTCAGGGGGGTGAAGCAGAAGAAGTAGAAGAAGGAGAAGGAGAAGGTGAAGTCAGGAGGGTGAAGCAGAAGAAGCAGAAGAAGGAGAAGGAGAAGGTGAAGTCTGGAGGGTGAAGCAGAAGAAGCAGAAGAAGGAGAAGGAGAAGGTGAAGTCTGGAGGGTGAAGCAGAAGAAGCAGAAGAAGGAGAAGGAGAAGGTGAAGTCTGGAGGGCGAAGCAGAAGAAGCAGAAGAAGGAGAAGGAGAAGGTGAAGTCTGGAGGGTGAGGCAGAAGAAGCAGAAGAAGGAGAAGGAGAAGGTGAAGTCTGGAGGGTGAATTAGAAGAAGTAGAAGAAGGAGAAGGAGAAGGTGAAGTCAGGAGGGTGAAGCAGAAGAAGCAGAAGCAGGAGAACGAGAAGGTGAAGTCTGGAGGGTGAAGCAGAAGAAGCAGAAGAAGGAGAAGGAGAAGGTGAAGTCTGGAGGGTGAAGCAGAAGAAGCAGAAGAAGGAGAAGGAGAAGGCGAAGTCAGGAGGGTGAATCAGAAGAAGTAGAAGAAGGAGAAGGAGAAGGTGAAGTCTGGAGGGTGAATCAGAAGAAGTAGAAGCAGGAGAAGGAGAAGGTGAAGTCTGGAGGGTGAATCAGAAGAAGTAGAAGAAGGAGAAGGAGAAGGTGAAGTCTGGAGGGTGATTCAGAAGAAGCAGAAGAAGGAGAAGGAGAAGGTGAAGTCTGGAGAGAGAAGCAGAAGAAGTAGAAGAAGGAGAAGGAGAAGGTGAAGTCTGGAGTGTGAATCAGAAGAAGTAGAAGAAGGAGAAGGAGAAGGTGAAGTTTGGAGGGTGAATCAGAAGAAGTAGAAGAAGGAGAAGGAGAAGGTGAAGTCTGGAGGGTGAATCAGAAGAAGCAGAAGAAGGAGAAGGAGAAGGAGAAGTCTGGAGGGTGAATCAGAAGAAGTAGGAGAAGGAGAAGGAGAAGGTGTAGTCTGGAGGGTGAATCAGAAGAAGTAGACGAAGGAGAAGGAGAATGTGAAGTCTGGAGGGTGAATCAGAAGAAGCAGAAGCAGGAGAAGGAGAAGGTGAAGTCTGGAGGGTGAATCAGAAGAAGTAGAAGAAGGAGAAGGAGAAGGTGAAGTCTGGAGGGTGAATCAGAAGAAGCAGAAGAAGGAGAAGGAGAAGGTGAATTCTGGAGGGTGAATCAGAAGAAGCAGAAGAAGGAGAAGGTGAAGTCTGGAGGGTGAATCAGAAGAAGCAGAAGAAGGAGAAGGAGAAGGTGAAGTCTGGAGGGTGAATCAGAAGAAGCAGAAGAAAGAGAAGGAGAAGGTGAAGTCTGGAGGGTGAAGCAGAAGAAGCAGAAGAAGGAGAAGGAGAAGGTGAAGACTGGAGGGTGAATCAGAAGAAGTAGAAGGAGAAGGAGAAGGTGAAGTCTGGAGGGTGAATCAGAAGAAGTAGAAGAAGGAGAAGGAGAAGGTGAAGTCTGGAGGGTGAATCAGAAGAAGCAGAAGAAGGAGAAGGAGAAGGTGAAGTCTGGAGGGTGAATCAGAAGAAGCAGAAGAAGGAGAAGGAGAAGGTGAAGTCTGGAGGGTGAATCAGAAGAAGCAGAAGAAGGAGAAGGAGAAGGTGAAGTCAGGAGGGTGAATCAGAAGAAGCAGAAGAAGGAGAAGGAGAAGGTGAAGTTAGGAGGGTGAATCAGAAGAAGCAGAAGAAGGAGAAGGAGAAGGTGAAGTCAGGGGGGTGAAGCAGAAGAAGTAGAAGAAGGAGAAGGAGAAGGTGAAGTCTGGAGTGTGAATCAGAAGAAGTAGAAGAAGGAGAAGGAGCAGGTGAAGTTTGGAGGGTGAATCAGAAGAAGCAGGAGAAGGAGAAGGTGAAGTCTGGAGGGTGAATCAGAAGAAGTAGAAGAAGGAGAAGGAGAAGGTGTAGTCTGGAGGATGAATCAGAAGAAGTAGACGAAGGGGAAGGGGAATGTGAAGTCTGGAGGGTGAATCAGAAGAAGCAGAAGCAGGAGAAGGAGAAGGTGAAGTCTGGAGGGTGAATCAGAAGAAGTAGAAGAAGGAGAAGGAGAAGGTGAAGTCTGGAGGGTGAATCAGAAGAAGCAGAAGAAGGAGAAGGAGAAGGTGAATTCTGGAGGGTGAATCAGAAGAAGCAGAAGAAGGAGAAGGAGAAGGTGAAGTCTGGAGGGTGAATCAGAAGAAGCAGAAGAAGGAGAAGGAGAAGGTGAAGTCTGGAGGGTGAGTCGGAAGAAGCAGAAGAAGTAGAAGGAGAAGGTGAAGTCTGGAGGGTGAATCAGAAGAGGTAGAAAAAGGAGAAGGAGAAGGTGAAGTCTGGAGGGTGAATTAGAAGAAGCAGAAGGAGGAGATGGAGAAGGTGAAGTCAGGAGGGTGAATCAGAAGAAGCAGAAGAAGGAGAAGGAGAAGGTGAAGTTTGGAGGGTGAATCAGAAGAAGCAGAAGAAGGAGAAGGAGAAGGTGAAGTCTGGAGGTTGAATCAGAAGAAGTAGAAGAAGGAGAAGGAGAAGGCGAAGTCTGGAGGGTGAATCAGAAGAAGTAGAAGAAGGAGAAGGAGAAGGTGAAGTCAGGAGGGTGAAGCAGAAGAAGGAGAAGGAGAAGGTGAAGTCTGGAGGGTGAAGCAGAAGAAGCAGAAGAAGGAGAAGGAGAAGTTGAAGTCTGGAGGGTGAAGCAGAAGAAGCAGAAGAAGGATAAGGAGAAGGTGAAGTCAGGAGGGTGAATCAGAAGAAGTAGAAGAAGGAGAAGGAGAAGGTGAAGTCTGGAGGGTGAATCAGAAGAAGTAGAAGAAGGAGAAGGAGAAGGTGAAGTCTGGAGGGTGAATCAGATGAAGTAGAAGAAGGAGAAGGAGAAGGTGAAGTCTGGAGGGTGAATCAGAAGAAGCAGAAGAAGGAGAAGGAGAAGGTGAAGTCTGGAGGGAGAAGCAGAAGAAGTAGAAGAAGGAGAAGGAGAAGGTGAAGTCTGGAGTGTGAATCAGAAGAAGTAGAAGAAGGAGAAGGAGCAGGTGAAGTTTGGAGGGTGAATCAGAAGAAGCAGGAGAAGGAGAAGGTGAAGTCTGGAGGGTGAATCAGAAGAAGTAGAAGAAGGAGAAGGAGAAGGTGTAGTCTGGAGGATGAATCAGAAGAAGTAGACGAAGGGGAAGGGGAATGTGAAGTCTGGAGGGTGAATCAGAAGAAGCAGAAGCAGGAGAAGGAGAAGGTGAAGTCTGGAGGGTGAATCAGAAGAAGTAGAAGAAGGAGAAGGAGAAGGTGAAGTCTGGAGGGTGAATCAGAAGAAGCAGAAGAGGGAGAAGGAGAAGGTGAATTCTGGAGGGTGAATCAGAAGAAGCAGAAGAAGGAGAAGGAGAAGGTGAAGTCTGGAGGGTGAATCAGAAGAAGCAGAAGAAGGAGAAGGAGAAGGTGAAGTCTGGAGGGTGAGTCGGAAGAAGCAGAAGAAGTAGAAGGAGAAGGTGAAGTCTGGAGGGTGAATCAGAAGAGGTAGAAAAAGGAGAAGGAGAAGGTGAAGTCTGGAGGGTGAATTAGAAGAAGCAGAAGGAGGAGATGGAGAAGGTGAAGTCAGGAGGGTGAATCAGAAGAAGCAGAAGAAGGAGAAGGAGAAGGTGAAGACTGGAGGTTGAATCAGAAGAAGTAGAAGAAGGAGAAGGAGAAGGTGAAGTCTGGAGGTTGAATCAGAAGAAGTAGAAGAAGGAGAAGGAGAAGGCGAAGTCTGGAGGGTGAATCAGAAGAAGCAGAAGAAGGAGAAGGAGAAGGTGAAGTCTGGAGGGTGAATCAGAAGAAGCAGAAGATTGAGAAGGAGAAGATGAAGTCTGGAGGGTGAATCAGAAGAAGCAGAAGAAGGAGAAGGAGAAGGTGAAGTCTGGAGAGTGAATCAGAAGAAGCAGAAGAAGGAGAAGGAGAAGGTGAAGTCTGGAGGGTGAATCAGAAGAAGCAGAAGAAGTAGAAGGAGAAGGTGAAGTCTGGAGGGTGAATCAAAAGAAGTAGAAGAAGGAGAAGGAGAAGGTGAAGTCAGGAGGGTGAATCAGAAGAAGTAGAAGAAGGAGAAGGAGAAGGTGAAGTCTGGAGGGTGAAGCAGAAGAAGCAGAAGAAGGAGAAGGAGAAGGTGAAGTTTGGAGGGTGAATCAGAAGAAGCAGAAGAAGGAGAAGGAGAAGGTGAAGACTGGAGGTTGAATCAGAAGAAGTAGAAGAAGGAGAAGGAGAAGGTGAAGTCTGGAGGTTGAATCAGAAGAAGTAGAAGAAGGAGAAGGAGAAGGCGAAGTCTGGAGGGTGAATCAGAAGAAGTAGAAGAAGGAGAAGGAGAAGGTGAAGTCAGGAGGGTGAAGCAGAAGAAGGAGAAGGAGAAGGTGAAGTCTGGAGGGTGAAGCAGAAGAAGCAGAAGAAGGAGAAGGAGAAGTTGAAGTCTGGAGGGTGAAGCAGAAGAAGCAGAAGAAGGATAAGGAGAAGGTGAAGTCAGGAGGGTGAATCAGAAGAAGTAGAAGAAGGAGAAGGAGAAGGTGAAGTCTGGAGGGTGAATCAGAAGAAGTAGAAGAAGGAGAAGGAGAAGGTGAAGTCTGGAGGGTGAATCAGATGAAGTAGAAGAAGGAGAAGGAGAAGGTGAAGTCTGGAGGGTGAATCAGAAGAAGCAGAAGAAGGAGAAGGAGAAGGTGAAGTCTGGAGGGAGAAGCAGAAGAAGTAGAAGAAGGAGAAGGAGAAGGTGAAGTCTGGAGTGTGAATCAGAAGAAGTAGAAGAAGGAGAAGGAGCAGGTGAAGTTTGGAGGGTGAATCAGAAGAAGCAGGAGAAGGAGAAGGTGAAGTCTGGAGGGTGAATCAGAAGAAGTAGAAGAAGGAGAAGGAGAAGGTGTAGTCTGGAGGATGAATCAGAAGAAGTAGACGAAGGGGAAGGGGAATGTGAAGTCTGGAGGGTGAATCAGAAGAAGCAGAAGCAGGAGAAGGAGAAGGTGAAGTCTGGAGGGTGAATCAGAAGAAGTAGAAGAAGGAGAAGGAGAAGGTGAAGTCTGGAGGGTGAATCAGAAGAAGCAGAAGAGGGAGAAGGAGAAGGTGAATTCTGGAGGGTGAATCAGAAGAAGCAGAAGAAGGAGAAGGAGAAGGTGAAGTCTGGAGGGTGAATCAGAAGAAGCAGAAGAAGGAGAAGGAGAAGGTGAAGTCTGGAGGGTGAGTCGGAAGAAGCAGAAGAAGTAGAAGGAGAAGGTGAAGTCTGGAGGGTGAATCAGAAGAGGTAGAAAAAGGAGAAGGAGAAGGTGAAGTCTGGAGGGTGAATTAGAAGAAGCAGAAGGAGGAGATGGAGAAGGTGAAGTCAGGAGGGTGAATCAGAAGAAGCAGAAGAAGGAGAAGGAGAAGGTGAAGTTTGGAGGGTGAATCAGAAGAAGCAGAAGAAGGAGAAGGAGAAGGTGAAGACTGGAGGTTGAATCAGAAGAAGTAGAAGAAGGAGAAGGAGAAGGTGAAGTCTGGAGGTTGAATCAGAAGAAGTAGAAGAAGGAGAAGGAGAAGGCGAAGTCTGGAGGGTGAATCAGAAGAAGCAGAAGAAGGAGAAGGAGAAGGTGAAGTCTGGAGGGTGAATCAGAAGAAGCAGAAGATTGAGAAGGAGAAGATGAAGTCTGGAGGGTGAATCAGAAGAAGCAGAAGAAGGAGAAGGAGAAGGTGAAGTCTGGAGAGTGAATCAGAAGAAGCAGAAGAAGGAGAAGGAGAAGGTGAAGTCTGGAGGGTGAATCAGAAGAAGCAGAAGAAGTAGAAGGAGAAGGTGAAGTCTGGAGGGTGAATCAAAAGAAGTAGAAGAAGGAGAAGGAGAAGGTGAAGTCAGGAGGGTGAATCAGAAGAAGTAGAAGAAGGAGAAGGAGAAGGTGAAGTCTGGAGGGTGAAGCAGAAGAAGTAGAAGAAGGAGAAGGAGAAGATGAAGTCAGGAGGGTGAATCAGAAGAAGTAGAAGAAGGAGAAGGAGAAGGTGAAGTCAGGAGGGTGAATCAGAAGAAGCAGAAGAAGGAGAAGGAAAAAGTGAAGTCTGGCGGGTGAATCAGAAGAATCAGAAGAAGGAGAAGGAGAAGGTGAAGTCTGGAGGGTGAATCAGAAGAAGCAGAAGAAAGAGAAGGAGAAGGTGAAGTCTGGAGGGTGAAGCAGAAGAAGCAGAAGAAGGAGAAGGAGAAGGTGAAGACTGGAGGGTGAATCAGAAGAAGTAGAAGAAGGAGAAGGATAAGGTGAAGTCTGGAGGGTGAATCAGAAGAAGCAGAAGAAGGAGAAGAAGAAGGTGAAGTCTGGAGGGTGAATCAGAAGAAGCAGAAGAAGGAGAAGGAGAAGATGAAGTCTGGAGGGTGAATCAGAAGAAGTAGAAGAAGGAGAAGGAGAAGGTGAGGTCTGGAGCGTGAATCAGAAGAAGCAGAAGAAGGAGAAGGAGAAGGTGAAGTCTGGAGGGTGAATCAGAAGAAGCAGAAGAAGGAGAAGGAGAAGGTGAAGTCTGGAGGGTGAATCAGAAGAAGTAGAAGAAGGAGAAGGTGAAGTCAGGAGGGTGAATCAGAAGAAGCAGAAGAAGGAGAAGGAGAAGGTGAAGTTAGGAGGGTGAATCAGAAGAAGCAGAAGAAGGAGAAGGAGAAGGTGAAGTCAGGGGGGTGAAGCAGAAGAAGTAGAAGAAGGAGAAGGAGAAGGTGAAGTCAGGAGGGTGAAGCAGAAGAAGCAGAAGAAGGAGAAGGAGAAGGTGAAGTCTGGAGGGTGAAGCAGAAGAAGCAGAAGAAGGAGAAGGAGAAGGTGAAGTCTGGAGGGTGAAGCAGAAGAAGCAGAAGAAGGAGAAGGAGAAGGTGAAGTCTGGAGGGCGAAGCAGAAGAAGCAGAAGAAGGAGAAGGAGAAGGTGAAGTCTGGAGGGTGAGGCAGAAGAAGCAGAAGAAGGAGAAGGAGAAGGTGAAGTCTGGAGGGTGAATTAGAAGAAGTAGAAGAAGGAGAAGGAGAAGGTGAAGTCAGGAGGGTGAAGCAGAAGAAGCAGAAGAAGGAGAACGAGAAGGTGAAGTCTGGAGGGTGAAGCAGAAGAAGCAGAAGAAGGAGAAGGAGAAGGTGAAGTCTGGAGGGTGAAGCAGAAGAAGCAGAAGAAGGAGAAGGAGAAGGCGAAGTCAGGAGGGTGAATCAGAAGAAGTAGAAGAAGGAGAAGGAGAAGGTGAAGTCTGGAGGGTGAATCAGAAGAAGTAGAAGCAGGAGAAGGAGAAGGTGAAGTCTGGAGGGTGAATCAGAAGAAGTAGAAGAAGGAGAAGGAGAAGGTGAAGTCTGGAGGGTGATTCAGAAGAAGCAGAAGAAGGAGAAGGAGAAGGTGAAGTCTGGAGAGAGAAGCAGAAGAAGTAGAAGAAGGAGAAGGAGAAGGTGAAGTCTGGAGTGTGAATCAGAAGAAGTAGAAGAAGGAGAAGGAGAAGGTGAAGTTTGGAGGGTGAATCAGAAGAAGTAGAAGAAGGAGAAGGAGAAGGTGAAGTCTGGAGGGTGAATCAGAAGAAGCAGAAGAAGGAGAAGGAGAAGGAGAAGTCTGGAGGGTGAATCAGAAGAAGTAGGAGAAGGAGAAGGAGAAGGTGTAGTCTGGAGGGTGAATCAGAAGAAGTAGACGAAGGAGAAGGAGAATGTGAAGTCTGGAGGGTGAATCAGAAGAAGCAGAAGCAGGAGAAGGAGAAGGTGAAGTCTGGAGGGTGAATCAGAAGAAGTAGAAGAAGGAGAAGGAGAAGGTGAAGTCTGGAGGGTGAATCAGAAGAAGCAGAAGAAGGAGAAGGAGAAGGTGAATTCTGGAGGGTGAATCAGAAGAAGCAGAAGAAGGAGAAGGTGAAGTCTGGAGGGTGAATCAGAAGAAGCAGAAGAAGGAGAAGGAGAAGGTGAAGTCTGGAGGGTGAATCAGAAGAAGCAGAAGAAAGAGAAGGAGAAGGTGAAGTCTGGAGGGTGAAGCAGAAGAAGCAGAAGAAGGAGAAGGAGAAGGTGAAGACTGGAGGGTGAATCAGAAGAAGTAGAAGGAGAAGGAGAAGGTGAAGTCTGGAGGGTGAATCAGAAGAAGTAGAAGAAGGAGAAGGAGAAGGTGAAGTCTGGAGGGTGAATCAGAAGAAGCAGAAGAAGGAGAAGGAGAAGGTGAAGTCTGGAGGGTGAATCAGAAGAAGCAGAAGAAGGAGAAGGAGAAGGTGAAGTCTGGAGGGTGAATCAGAAGAAGCAGAAGAAGGAGAAGGAGAAGGTGAAGTCAGGAGGGTGAATCAGAAGAAGCAGAAGAAGGAGAAGGAGAAGGTGAAGTTAGGAGGGTGAATCAGAAGAAGCAGAAGAAGGAGAAGGAGAAGGTGAAGTCAGGGGGGTGAAGCAGAAGAAGTAGAAGAAGGAGAAGGAGAAGGTGAAGTCAGGAGGGTTAAGCAGAAGAAGCAGAAGAAGGAGAAGGAGAAGGTGAAGTCTGGAGGGCGCAGCAGAAGAAGCAGAAGAAGGAGAAGGAGAAGGTGAAGTCTGGAGGGTGAAGCAGAAGAAGCAGAAGAAGGAGAAGGAGAAGGTGAAGTCTGGAGGGTGAAGCAGAAGAAGCAGAAGAAGGAGAAGGAGAAGGTGAAGTCTGGAGGGCGAAGCAGAAGAAGCAGAAGAAGGAGAAGGAGAAGGTGAAGTCTGGAGGGTGAAGCAGTAGAAGCAGAAGAAGGAGAAGGAGAAGGTGAAGTCTGGAGGGTGAATTAGAAGAAGTAGAAGAAGGAGAAGGAGAAGGTGAAGTCAGGAGGGTGAAGCAGAAGAAGCAGAAGCAGGAGAAGGAGAAGGTGAAGTCTGGAGGGTGAAGCAGAAGAAGCAGAAGAAGGAGAAGGAGAAGGTGAAGTCTGGAGGGTGAAGCAGAAGAAGCAGAAGAAGGAGAAGGAGAAGGCGAAGTCAGGAGGGTGAAGCAGAAGAAGCAGAAGCAGGAGAAGGAGAAGGTGAAGTCTGGAGGGTGAATCAGAAGAAGTAGAAGAAGGAGAAGGAGAAGGTGAAGTCTGGAGGGTGAATCAGAAGAAGTAGAAGAAGGAGAAGGAGAAGGTGAAGTCTGGAGGGTGATTCAGAAGAAGCAGAAGAAGGAGAAGGAGAAGGTGAAGCCTGGAGGGAGAAGCAGAAGAAGTAGAAGAAGGAGAAGGAGAAGGTGAAGTCTGGAGTGTGAATCAGAAGAAGTAGAAGATGGAGAAGGAGAAGGTGAAGTTTGGAGGGTGAATCAGTAGAAGTAGAAGAAGGAGAAGGAGAAGGTGAAGTCTGGAGGGTGAATCAGAAGAAGCAGAAGAAGGAGAAGGAGAAGGAGAAGTCTGGAGGGTGAATCAGAAGAAGTAGAACAAGGAGAAGGAGAAGGTGTAGTCTGGAGGGTGAATCAGAAGAAGTAGACGAAGGAGAAGGAGAATGTGAAGTCTGGAGGGTGAATCAGAAGAAGCAGAAGCAGGAGAAGGAGAAGGTGAAGTCTGGAGGGTGAATCAGAAGAAGTAGAAGAAGGAGAAGGAGAAGGTGAAGTCTGGAGGGTGAATCAGAAGAAGCAGAAGAAGGAGAAGCAGAAGGTGAATTCTGGAGGGTGAATCAGAAGAAGCAGAAGAAGGAGAAGGTGAAGTCTGGAGGGTGAATCAGAAGAAGCAGAAGAAGGAGAAGGAGAAGGTGAAGTCTGGAGGGTGAATCAGAAGAAGCAGAAGAAGTAGAAGGAGAAGGTGAAGTCTGGAGGGTGAATCAGAAGAAGTAGAAGAAGGAGAAGGAGAAGGTGAAGTCTGGAGGGTGAATCAGAAGAAGCAGAAGAAGGAGAAGGAGAAGGTGAAGTCAGGAGGGTGAATCAGAAGAAGCAGAAGAAGGAGAAGGAGAAGGTGAAGTCTGGAGGGTGAATCAGAAGAAGCAGAAGAAGGAGAAGGAGAAGGTGAAGACTGGAGGGTGAATCAGAAGAAGTAGAAGAAGGAGAAGGAGAAGGTGAAGTCTGGAGGGTGAACCAGAAGAACTAGAAGAAGGAGAAGGAGAAGGCGAAGTCTGGAGGGTGAATCAGAAAAAGCAGAAGAAGGAGAAGGAGAAGGTGAAGTCTGGAGGGAGAATCAGAAGAAGCAGAAGAAGGAGAAGGAGAAGATGAAGTCCGGAGGGTGAATCAGAAGAAGTATAAAAAGGAGAAGAAGAAGGTGAGGTCTGGAGGGTGAATCAGAAGAAGCAGAAGAAGGAGAAGGAGAAGGTGAAGTCTGAAGGCTGAATCAGAAGAAGCAGAAGAAGGAGAAGGAGAAGGTGAAGGCTGGAGGGTGAATCAGGAGAAGCAGAAGAAGGAGAAGGAGAAGGTGAAGTCTGGAGGGTGAATCAGAAGAAGCAGAAGAAAGAGAAGGAGATGGTGAAGTCTTGAGGGTGAATCAGAAGAAGCAGAAGAAGGAGAAGGAGAAGGTGAAGTCTGGAGGGTGAATCAGAAGAAGCAGAAGAAGGAGAAGGAGAAGGTGACGTCTGGAGGGTGAATCAGAAGAAGCAGAAGAAGGAGAAGGAGAAGGTGAAGTCAGGAGGGTGAATCAGAAGAAGCAGAAGAAGGAGAAGGAGAAGGTGAAGTTAGGATGGTGAATCAGAAGAAGCAGAAGAAGGAGAAGGAGAAGGTGTAGTCAGGGGGGTGAAGCAGAAGAAGTAGAAGAAGGAGAAGGAGAAGGTGAAGTCAGGAGGGTGAAGCAGAAGAAGCAGAAGAAGGAGAAGGAGAAGGTGAAGTCTGGAGGGCGCAGCAGAAAAAGCAGAAGAAGGAGAAGGAGAAGGTGAAGTCTGGAGGGTGAAGCAGAAGAAGCAGAAGAATGAGAAGGAGAAGGTGAAGTCTGGAGGGTGAATCCGAAGAAGTAGAAGAAGGAGAAGGAGAAGGTGAAGTCAGGAGGGTGAAGCAGAAGAAGCAGAAGAAGGAGAAGGAGAAGGTGAAGTCTGGAGGGTGAAGCAGAAGAAGCAGAAGATGGAGAAGGAGAAGGTCAAGTCTGGAGGGCGAAGCAGAAGAAGCAGAAGAAGGAGAAGGAGAAGGTGAAGTCTGGAGGGTGAAGCAGAAGAAGCAGAAGAAGGAGAAGGAGAAGGTGAAGTCTGGAGGGTGAATCAGGAGAAGTAGAAGAAGGAGAAGGAGAAGGTGAAGTCAGGAGGGTGAAGCAGAAGAAGCAGAAGAAGGAGAAGGAGAAGGTGAAGTCAGGAGGGTGAAGCAGAAGAAGCAGAAGAAGGAGAAGGAGAAGGTGAAGTCTGGAGGGTGAAGCAGAAGAAGCAGAAGAAGGAGAAGGAGAAGGTGAAGTCAGGAGGGTGAATCAGAACAAGTAGAAGAAGGAGAAGCAGAAGGTGAAGTCTGGAGGGTGAATCAGAAGAAGCAGAAGAAGGAGAAGGTGAAGTCTGGAGGGTGAATCAGAAGAAGCAGAAGAAGGAGAAGGAGAAGGTGAAGTCTGGAGGGTGAATCAGAAGAAGCAGAAGAATTAGAAGGAGAAGGTGAAGTCTGGAGGTGAATCAGAAGAAGTAGCAGAAGGAGAAGGAGAAGGTGAAGTCTGGAGCGTGAATCAGAAGAAGCAGAAGAAGGAGAAGGAGAAGGTGAAGTCAGGAGGGTGAATCAGAAGAAGCAGAAGAAGGAGAAGGAGAAGGTGAAGTCTGGAGGGTGAATCAGAAGAAGCAGAAGAAGGAGAAGGAGAAGGTGAAGACTGGAGGGTGAATCAGAAGAAGTAGAAGAAGGAGAAGGAGAAGGTGAAGTCTGGAGGGTGAACCAGAAGAACTAGAAGAAGGAGAAGGAGAAGGCGAAGTCTGGAGGGTGAATCAGAAAAAGCAGAAGAAGGAGAAGGAGAAGGTGAAGTCTGGAGGGAGAATCAGAAGAAGTATAAAAAGGAGAAGAAGAAGGTGAGGTCTGGAGGGTGAATCAGAAGAAGCAGAAGAAGGAGAAGGAGAAGGTGAAGTCTGAAGGCTGAATCAGAAGAAGCAGAAGAAGGAGAAGGAGAAGGTGAAGACTGGAGGGTGAATCAGAAGAAGTAGAAGAAGGAGAAGGAGAAGGTGAAGTCTGGAGGGTGAACCAGAAGAACTAGAAGAAGGAGAAGGAGAAGGCGAAGTCTGGAGGGTGAATCAGAAAAAGCAGAAGAAGGAGAAGGAGAAGATGAAGTCCGGAGGGTGAATCAGAAGAAGTATAAAAAGGAGAAGAAGAAGGTGAGGTCTGGAGGGTGAATCAGAAGAAGCAGAAGAAGGAGAAGGAGAAGGTGAAGTCTGAAGGCTGAATCAGAAGAAGCAGAAGAAGGAGAAGGAGAAGGTGAAGGCTGGAGGGTGAATCAGGAGAAGCAGAAGAAGGAGAAGGAGAAGGTGAAGTCTGGAGGGTGAATCAGAAGAAGCAGAAGAAAGAGAAGGAGATGGTGAAGTCTGGAGGGTGAAGCAGAAGAAGCAGAAGAAGGAGAAGGAGAAGGTGAAGACTGGAGGGTGAATCAGAAGAAGTAGAAGAAGGAGAAGGAGAAGGTGAAGTCTGGAGGGTGAATCAGAAGAAGTAGAAGAAGGAGAAGGAGAAGGTGAAGTCTGGAGGGTGAATCAGAAGAAGCAGAAGAAGGAGAAGGAGAAGGTGAAGTCTGGAGGGTGAATCAGAAGAAGCAGAAGAAGGAGAAGGAGGAGATGAAGTCTGGAGGGTGAATCAGAAGAAGTAGAAGAAGGAGAAGGAGAAGGTGAGGTCTGGAGGGTGAATCAGAAGAAGCAGAAGAAGGAGAAGGAGAAGGTGAAGCCTGGAGGGTGAATCAGAAGAAGCAGAAGAAGGAGAAGGAGAAGGTGAAGTCTGGAGGGTGAATCAGAAGAAGCAGAAGAAGGAGAAGGAGAAGGTGAAGTCAGGAGGGTGAATCAGAAGAAGCAGAAGAAGGAGAAGGAGAAGGTGAAGTTAGGATGGTGAATCAGAAGAAGCAGAAGAAGGAGAAGGAGAAGGTGTAGTCAGGGGGGTGAAGCAGAAGAAGTAGAAGAAGGAGAAGGAGAAGGTGAAGTCAGGAGGGTGAAGCAGAAGAAGCAGAAGAAGGAGAAGGAGAAGGTGAAGTCTGGAGGGCGCAGCAGAAAAAGCAGAAGAAGAAGAAGGAGAAGGTGAAGTCTGGAGGGTGAAGCAGAAGAAGCAGAAGAATGAGAAGGAGAAGGTGAAGTCTGGAGGGTGAATCCGAAGAAGTAGAAGAAGGAGAAGGAGAAGGTGAAGTCAGGAGGGTGAAGCAGAAGAAGCAGAAGAAGGAGAAGGAGAAGGTGAAGTCTGGAGGGTGAAGCAGAAGAAGCAGAAGATGGAGAAGGAGAAGGTCAAGTCTGGAGGGCGAAGCAGAAGAAGCAGAAGAAGGAGAAGGAGAAGGTGAAGTCTGGAGGGTGAAGCAGAAGAAGCAGAAGAAGGAGAAGGAGAAGGTGAAGTCTGGAGGGTGAATCAGGAGAAGTAGAAGAAGGAGAAGGAGAAGGTGAAGTCAGGAGGGTGAAGCAGAAGAAGCAGAAGAAGGAGAAGGAGAATGTGAAGTCAGGAGGGTGAAGCAGAAGAAGCAGAAGAAGGAGAAGGAGAAGGTGAAGTCTGGAGGGTGAAGCAGAAGAAGCAGAAGAAGGAGAAGGAGAAGGTGAAGTCAGGAGGGTGAATCAGAACAAGTAGAAGAAGGAGAAGCAGAAGGTGAAGTCTGGAGGGTGAATCAGAAGAAGTAGAAGATGGAGAAGGAGAAGGTGAAGTCTGGAGGGTGAATCAGAAGAAGTAGAAGAAGGAGAAGGAGAAGGTGAAGTCTGGAGGGTGAATCAGAAGAAGCAGAAGAAGGAGAAGGAGAAGGTGAAGTCTGGAGGGAGAAGCAGAAGAAGTAGAAGAAGGAGAAGGAGAAGGTGAAGTCTGGAGGGTGAATCAGAAGAAGAAGAAGAAGGAGAAGGAGAAGGTGAAGTCTGGAGGGTGAATCAGTAGAAGTAGAAGAAGGAGAAGGAGAAGGTGAAGTCTGGAGGGTGAATCAGAAGAAGCAGAAGAAGGAGAAGGAGAAGGTGAAGTCTGGAGGGTGAATCAGAAGAAGTAGAAGAAGGAGAAGGAGATGGTGTAGTCTGGAGGGTGAATCAGAAGAAGTAGACGAAGGAGAAGGTGAAGGTGAAGTCTGGAGGGTGAATCAGAAGAAGCAGACGAATGAGAAGGAGAAGGTGAAGTCAGGGGGGTGAAGCAGAAGAAGTAGAAGAAGGAGAAGGAGAAGGTGAAGTCAGGAGGGTGAAGCAGAAGAAGCAGAAGAAGGAGAAGGAGAAGGTGAAGTCTGGAGGGCGCAGCAGAAAAAGCAGAAGAAGGAGAAGGAGAAGGTGAAGTCTGGAGGGTGAAGCAGAAGAAGCAGAAGAAGGAGAAGGAGAAGGTGAAGTCTGGAGGGTGAATCCGAAGAAGTAAAAGAAGGAGAAGGAGAAGGTGAAGTCAGGAGGGTGAAGCAGAAGAAGCAGAAGAAGGAGAAGGAGAAGGTAAAGTCTGGAGGGTGAAGCAGAAGAAGCAGAAGATGGAGAAGGAGAAGGTGAAGTCTGGAGGGCGAAGCAGAAGAAGCAGAAGAAGGAGAAGGAGAAGGTGAAGTCTGGAGGGTGAAGAAGAAGAAGCAGAAGAAGGAGAAGGAGAAGGTGAAGTCTGGAGGGTGAATCAGGAGAAGTAGAAGAAGGAGAAGGAGAAGGTGAAGTCAGGAGGGTGAAGCAGAAGAAGCAGAACAAGGAGAAGGAGAAGGTGAAGTCAGGAGGGTGAAGCAGAAGAAGCAGAAGAAGGAGAAGGAGAAGGTGAAGTCTGGAGGGTGAAGCAGAAGAAGCAGAAGAAGGAGAAGGAGAAGGTGAAGTCAGGAGGGTGAATCAGAAGAAGTAGAAGAAGGAGAAGGAGAAGGTGAAGTCTGGAGGGTGAATCAGAAGAATTAGAAGATGGAGAAGGAGAAGGTGAAGTCTGGAGGGTGAATCAGAAGAAGTAGAAGAAGGAGAAGGAGAAGGTGAAGTCTGGAGGGTGAATCAGAAGAAGCAGAAGAAGGAGAAGGAGAAGGTGAAGTCTGGAGGGAGAAGCAGAAGAAGTAGAAAAAAGGAGAAGGAGAAGGTAAAGTCTGGAGGGTGAATCAGAAGAAGAAGAAGAAGGAGAAGGAGAAGGTGAAGTCTGGAGGGTGAATCAGTAGAAGTAGAAGAAGGAGAAGGAGAAGGTGAAGTCTGGAGGGTGAATCAGAAGAAGCAGAAGAAGGAGAAGGAGAAGGTGAAGTCTGGAGGGTGAATCAGAAGAAGTAGAAGAAGGAGAAAGAGATGGTGTAGTCTGGAGGGTGAATCAGAAGAAGTAGACGAAGGAGAAGGAGAAGGTGAAGTCTGGAGGGTGAATCAGAAGAAGCAGAAGAAGGAGAAGGAGAAGGTGAAGTCTAGAGGGTGAATCAGAAGAAGTAGAAGAAGGAGAAGGAGAAGGTAAAGTCTGGAGGGTGAATCAGAAGAAGCAGAAGAAGGAGAAGGAGAAGTTGAAGACTGGAGGGTGAATCAGAAGAAGAAGAAGAAGGAGAAGGAGAAGGTGAAGTCTGGAGGGTGAATCAGAAGAAGTAGAAGAAGGAGAAGGAGAAGGTGTAGTCTGGAGGGTGAATCAGAAGAAGTAGACGAAGGAGAAGGAGAAGGTTAAGTCTGGAGGGTGAATCAGAAGAAGCAGAAGAAGGAGAACGAGAAGGTGAAGTCTGGAGGGTGAATCAGAAGAAGTAGAAGAAGGAGAAGGAGAAGGTGAAGTCTGGAGGGTGAATCAGAAGAAGCAGAAGAAGGAGAATGAGAAGGTGAAGTCAGGAGGGTGAATCAGAAGAAGCAGAAGAAGGAGAAGGAGAAGGTGAAGTCTGGAGGGTGAATCAGAAGAAGCAGAAGAAGGAGAAGGAGGAGGTGAAGACTGGAGGGTGAATCAGAAAAAGTAGAAGAAGGAGAAGGAGAAGGTGAAGTCTGGAGGGTGAATCAGAAGAAGCAGAAAAAGGAGAAGGAGAAGGTGAAGTCTGGAGGGTGAATCAGAAGAAGCAGAAGAAGGAGGAGGAGAAGATGAAGTCTGGAGGGTGAATCAGAAGAAGTAGAAGAAGGAGAAGGAGAAGGTGAGGTCTGGAGGGTGAATCAGAAGAAGCAGAAGAAGGAGAAGGATATGGTGAAGTCTGAAGGGTGAATCAGAAGAAGCAGAAGAAGGAGAAGTAAAAGGTGAAGTCTGGAGGGTGAATCAGAAGAAGCAGAAGAAGGAGAAGGAGAAGGTGAAGTCTGGAGGGTGAATCAGAAGAAGCAGAAGAAGGAGAAGGAGAAGGTAAAGTCTGGAGGGTGAATCAGAAGAATTAGAAGAAGGAGACGGAGAAGGTGAAGTCTGGAGGGTGAATCAGAAGAAGTAGAAGAAGGAGAAGGAGAAGGTGAAGTCTGGAGGGTGAATCAGAAGAAGCAGAAGAAGGAGAAGTAGAAGGTGAAGTCTGGAGGGTGAATCAGAAGAAGCAGAAGAAGGAGAAGGAGAAGATGAAGTCTGGAGGGTGAATCAGAAGAAGTAGAAGAAGGAGTAGGAGAAGGAGAAGTCTGGAGGGTGTATCAGAAGAAGCAGAAGAAGGAGAAGGAGATGGTGAAGTCTGGAGGGTGAATCAGAAGAAGCAGAAGAAGGAGAAGGAGAAGGTGAAGTCTGGAGGGTGAATCAGAAGAAGTAGAAGACGGAGAAGGAGAAGGTGAAGTCTGGAGGCTGGAGGGTGAAGCAGAAGTAGTAGAAGAAGGAGAAGGAGAAGGTGAAGTCAGGAGGGTGAATCAGAAAAGGTAGAAGAAGGAGAAGGTGAAGGTGAAGTCAGGAGGGTGAATCAGAAGAAGCAGAAGAAGGAGAAGGAGAAGGTGAAGTCTGGAGAGTGAATCAGAAGAAGGAGAAGGAGAAGGTGAAGTCTGGAGGGTGAATCAGAAGAAGCTGAAGAAAGAGAAGGAGAAGGTGAAGTCTGGAGGGTGAAGCAGAAGAAGCAGAAGATGGAAAAGTAGAAGGTGAAGTCTGGAGGGCGAAGCAGAAGAAGCAGAAGAAGGAGAAGGAGAAGGTGAAGTCTGGAGGGTGAAGCAGAAGAAGCAGAAGAAGGAGAAGGAGAAGGTGAAGTCTGGAGGGTGAATCAGGAGAAGTAGAAGAAGGAGAAGGAGAAGGTGAAGTCAGGAGGGTGAAGCAGAAGAAGCAGAAGAAGGAGAAGGAGAAGGTGAAGTCTGGAGGGTGAAGCAGAAGAAGCAGAAGATGGAGAAGGAGAAGGTGAAGTCTGGAGGGCGAAGCAGAAGAAGCAGAAGAAGGAGAAGGAGAAGGTGAAGTCTGGAGGGTGAAGCAGAAGAAGCAGAAGAAGGAGAAGGAGAAGGTGAAGTCTGGAGGGTGAATCAGGAGAAGTAGAAGAAGGAGAAGGAGAAGGTGAAGTCAGGAGGGTGAAGCAGAAGAAGCAGAACAAGGAGAAGGAGAAGGTGAAGTCAGGAGGGTGAAGCAGAAGAAGCAGAAGAAGGAGAAGGAGAAGGTGAAGTCTGGAGGGTGAAGCAGAAGAAGCAGAAGAAGGAGAAGGAGAAGGTGAAGTCAGGAGGGTGAATCAGAAGAAGTAGAAGAAGGAGAAGGAGAAGGTGAAGTCTGGAGGGTGAATCAGAAGAAGCAGAAGATGGAGAAGGAGAAGGTGAAGTCTGGAGGGTGAATCAGAAGAAGTAGAAGAAGGAGAAGGAGAAGGTGAAGTCTGGAGGGTGAATCAGAAGAAGCAGAAGAAGGAGAAGGAGAAGGTGAAGTCTGGAGGGAGAAGCAGAAGAAGTTGAAGAAGGAGAAGGAGAAGGTGAAGTCTGGAGGGTGAATCAGAAGAAGAAGAAGAAGGAGAAGGAGAAGGTGAAGTCTGGAGGGTGAATCAGTAGAAGTAGAAGAAGGAGAAGGAGAAGGTGAAGTCTGAAGGGTGAATCAGAAGAAGCAGAAGAAGGAGAAGGAGAAGGTGAAGTCTGGAGGGTGAATCAGAAGAAGTAGAAGAAGGAGAAGGAGATGGTGTAGTCTGGAGGGTGAATCAGAAGAAGTAGACGAAGGAGAAGGAGAAGGTGAAGTCTGAAGGGTGAATCAGAAGAAGCAGAAGAAGGAGAAGGAGAAGGTGAAGTCTAGAGGGTGAATCAGAAGAAGTAGAAGAAGGAGAAGGAGAAGGTGAAGTCTGGAGGGTGAATCAGAAGAAGCAGAAGAAGGAGAAGGAGAAGGTGAAGCCAGGAAGGTGAATCAGAAGAATCAGAAGAAGGAGAAGGAGAAGGTGAAGTCTGGAGGGTGAATCAGAAGAAGCTGAAGAAAGAGAAGGAGAAGGTGAAGTCTGGAGGGTGAAGCAGAAGAAGCAGAAGAATGAGAAGGAGAAGGTGAAGACTGGAGGGTGAATCAGAAGAAGTAGAAGAAGGAGAAGGAGAAGGTGAAGTCTGGAGGGTGAATCAGAAGAAGTAGAAGAAGGAGTAGGAGAAGGTGAAGTCTGGAGGGTGAATCAGAAGAATGAGAAGAAGGAGAAGGAGAAGGTGAAGTCTGGAGGGTGAATCAGAAGAAGCAGAAGAAGGAGAAGGAGAAGGTGAAGTCAGGAGGGTGAATCAGAAGAAGCAGAAGAAGGAGAAGGAGAAGGTGAAGTTAGGAGGGTGAATCAGAAGAAGCAGAAGAAGGAGAAGGAGAAGGTGAAGTCAGGGGGGTGAAGCAGAAGAAGTAGAAGAAGGAGAAGGAGAAGGTGAAGTCTGGAGGGTGAATCAGAAGAAGCAGAAGAAGGAGAAGGAGAAGGTGAAGTCAGGAGGGTGAATCAGAAGAAGCAGAAGAAGGAGAAGGAGAAGGTGAAGTCTGGAGGGTGAATCAGAAGAAGCAGAAGAAGGAGAAGGAGAAGTTGAAGACTGGAGGGTGTATCAGAAGAAGTTGAAGAAGGAGAAGGAGAAGGTGAAGTCTGGAGGGTGAATCAGAAGAAGTAGAAGAAGGAGAAGGAGAAGGTGTAGTCTGGAGGGTGAATCAGAAGAAGTAGACGAAGGAGAAGGAGAAGGTGACGTCTGGAGGGTGAATCAGAAGAAGCAGAAGAAGGAGAACGAGAAGGTGAAGTCTGGAGGGTGAATCAGAAGAAGTAGAAGAAGGAGAAGGAGAAGGTGAAGTCTGGAGGGTGAATCAGAAGAAGCAGAAGAAGGAGAATGAGAAGGTGAAGTCAGGAGGGTGAATCAGAAGAAGCAGAAGAAGGAGAAGGAGAAGGTGAAGTCTGGAGGGTGAATCAGAAGAAGCAGAAGAAGGAGAAGGAGGAGGTGAAGACTGGAGGGTGAATCAGAAAAAGTAGAAGAAGGAGAAGGAGAAGGTGAAGTCTGGAGGGTGAATCAGAAGAAGTAGACGAAGGAGAAGGAGAAGGTGAAGTCTGGAGGGTGAATCAGAAGAAGCAGAAGAAGGAGAAGGAGAAGGTGAAGTCTAGAGGGTGAATCAGAAGAAGTAGAAGAAGGAGAAGGAGAAGGTGAAGTCTGGAGGGTGAATCAGAAGAAGCAGAAGAAGGAGAAGGAGAAGTTGAAGACTGGAGGGTGAATCAGAAGAAGAAGAAGAAGGAGAAGGAGAAGGTGAAGTCTGGAGGGTGAATCAGAAGAAGTAGAAGAAGGAGAAGGAGAAGGTGTAGTCTGGAGGGTGAATCAGAAGAAGTAGACGAAGGAGAAGGAGAAGGTTAAGTCTGGAGGGTGAATCAGAAGAAGCAGAAGAAGGAGAACGAGAAGGTGAAGTCTGGAGGGTGAATCAGAAGAAGTAGAAGAAGGAGAAGGAGAAGGTGAAGTCTGGAGGGTGAATCAGAAGAAGCAGAAGAAGGAGAATGAGAAGGTGAAGTCAGGAGGGTGAATCAGAAGAAGCAGAAGAAGGAGAAGGAGAAGGTGAAGTCTGGAGGGTGAATCAGAAGAAGCAGAAGAAGGAGAAGGAGGAGGTGAAGACTGGAGGGTGAATCAGAAAAAGTAGAAGAAGGAGAAGGAGAAGGTGAAGTCTGGAGGGTGAATCAGAAGAAGCAGAAAAAGGAGAAGGAGAAGGTGAAGTCTGGAGGGTGAATCAGAAGAAGCAGAAGAAGGAGGAGGAGAAGATGAAGTCTGGAGGGTGAATCAGAAGAAGTAGAAGAAGGAGAAGGAGAAGGTGAGGTCTGGAGGGTGAATCAGAAGAAGCAGAAGAAGGAGAAGGATATGGTGAAGTCTGAAGGGTGAATCAGAAGAAGCAGAAGAAGGAGAAGTAAAAGGTGAAGTCTGGAGGGTGAATCAGAAGAAGCAGAAGAAGGAGAAGGAGAAGGTGAAGTCTGGAGGGTGAATCAGAAGAAGCAGAAGAAGGAGAAGGAGAAGGTAAAGTCTGGAGGGTGAATCAGAAGAATTAGAAGAAGGAGACGGAGAAGGTGAAGTCTGGAGGGTGAATCAGAAGAAGTAGAAGAAGGAGAAGGAGAAGGTGAAGTCTGGAGGGTGAATCAGAAGAAGCAGAAGAAGGAGAAGTAGAAGGTGAAGTCTGGAGGGTGAATCAGAAGAAGCAGAAGAAGGAGAAGGAGAAGATGAAGTCTGGAGGGTGAATCAGAAGAAGTAGAAGAAGGAGTAGGAGAAGGAGAAGTCTGGAGGGTGTATCAGAAGAAGCAGAAGAAGGAGAAGGAGATGGTGAAGTCTGGAGGGTGAATCAGAAGAAGCAGAAGAAGGAGAAGGAGAAGGTGAAGTCTGGAGGGTGAATCAGAAGAAGTAGAAGACGGAGAAGGAGAAGGTGAAGTCTGGAGGCTGGAGGGTGAAGCAGAAGTAGTAGAAGAAGGAGAAGGAGAAGGTGAAGTCAGGAGGGTGAATCAGAAAAGGTAGAAGAAGGAGAAGGTGAAGGTGAAGTCAGGAGGGTGAATCAGAAGAAGCAGAAGAAGGAGAAGGAGAAGGTGAAGTCTGGAGAGTGAATCAGAAGAAGGAGAAGGAGAAGGTGAAGTCTGGAGGGTGAATCAGAAGAAGCTGAAGAAAGAGAAGGAGAAGGTGAAGTCTGGAGGGTGAAGCAGAAGAAGCAGAAGATGGAAAAGTAGAAGGTGAAGTCTGGAGGGCGAAGCAGAAGAAGCAGAAGAAGGAGAAGGAGAAGGTGAAGTCTGGAGGGTGAAGCAGAAGAAGCAGAAGAAGGAGAAGGAGAAGGTGAAGTCTGGAGGGTGAATCAGGAGAAGTAGAAGAAGGAGAAGGAGAAGGTGAAGTCAGGAGGGTGAAGCAGAAGAAGCAGAAGAAGGAGAAGGAGAAGGTGAAGTCTGGAGGGTGAAGCAGAAGAAGCAGAAGATGGAGAAGGAGAAGGTGAAGTCTGGAGGGCGAAGCAGAAGAAGCAGAAGAAGGAGAAGGAGAAGGTGAAGTCTGGAGGGTGAAGCAGAAGAAGCAGAAGAAGGAGAAGGAGAAGGTGAAGTCTGGAGGGTGAATCAGGAGAAGTAGAAGAAGGAGAAGGAGAAGGTGAAGTCAGGAGGGTGAAGCAGAAGAAGCAGAACAAGGAGAAGGAGAAGGTGAAGTCAGGAGGGTGAAGCAGAAGAAGCAGAAGAAGGAGAAGGAGAAGGTGAAGTCTGGAGGGTGAAGCAGAAGAAGCAGAAGAAGGAGAAGGAGAAGGTGAAGTCAGGAGGGTGAATCAGAAGAAGTAGAAGAAGGAGAAGGAGAAGGTGAAGTCTGGAGGGTGAATCAGAAGAAGCAGAAGATGGAGAAGGAGAAGGTGAAGTCTGGAGGGTGAATCAGAAGAAGTAGAAGAAGGAGAAGGAGAAGGTGAAGTCTGGAGGGTGAATCAGAAGAAGCAGAAGAAGGAGAAGGAGAAGGTGAAGTCTGGAGGGAGAAGCAGAAGAAGTTGAAGAAGGAGAAGGAGAAGGTGAAGTCTGGAGGGTGAATCAGAAGAAGAAGAAGAAGGAGAAGGAGAAGGTGAAGTCTGGAGGGTGAATCAGTAGAAGTAGAAGAAGGAGAAGGAGAAGGTGAAGTCTGAAGGGTGAATCAGAAGAAGCAGAAGAAGGAGAAGGAGAAGGTGAAGTCTGGAGGGTGAATCAGAAGAAGTAGAAGAAGGAGAAGGAGATGGTGTAGTCTGGAGGGTGAATCAGAAGAAGTAGACGAAGGAGAAGGAGAAGGTGAAGTCTGAAGGGTGAATCAGAAGAAGCAGAAGAAGGAGAAGGAGAAGGTGAAGTCTAGAGGGTGAATCAGAAGAAGTAGAAGAAGGAGAAGGAGAAGGTGAAGTCTGGAGGGTGAATCAGAAGAAGCAGAAGAAGGAGAAGGAGAAGGTGAAGCCAGGAAGGTGAATCAGAAGAATCAGAAGAAGGAGAAGGAGAAGGTGAAGTCTGGAGGGTGAATCAGAAGAAGCTGAAGAAAGAGAAGGAGAAGGTGAAGTCTGGAGGGTGAAGCAGAAGAAGCAGAAGAATGAGAAGGAGAAGGTGAAGACTGGAGGGTGAATCAGAAGAAGTAGAAGAAGGAGAAGGAGAAGGTGAAGTCTGGAGGGTGAATCAGAAGAAGTAGAAGAAGGAGTAGGAGAAGGTGAAGTCTGGAGGGTGAATCAGAAGAATGAGAAGAAGGAGAAGGAGAAGGTGAAGTCTGGAGGGTGAATCAGAAGAAGCAGAAGAAGGAGAAGGAGAAGGTGAAGTCAGGAGGGTGAATCAGAAGAAGCAGAAGAAGGAGAAGGAGAAGGTGAAGTTAGGAGGGTGAATCAGAAGAAGCAGAAGAAGGAGAAGGAGAAGGTGAAGTCAGGGGGGTGAAGCAGAAGAAGTAGAAGAAGGAGAAGGAGAAGGTGAAGTCTGGAGGGTGAATCAGAAGAAGCAGAAGAAGGAGAAGGAGAAGGTGAAGTCAGGAGGGTGAATCAGAAGAAGCAGAAGAAGGAGAAGGAGAAGGTGAAGTCTGGAGGGTGAATCAGAAGAAGCAGAAGAAGGAGAAGGAGAAGTTGAAGACTGGAGGGTGTATCAGAAGAAGTTGAAGAAGGAGAAGGAGAAGGTGAAGTCTGGAGGGTGAATCAGAAGAAGTAGAAGAAGGAGAAGGAGAAGGTGTAGTCTGGAGGGTGAATCAGAAGAAGTAGACGAAGGAGAAGGAGAAGGTGACGTCTGGAGGGTGAATCAGAAGAAGCAGAAGAAGGAGAACGAGAAGGTGAAGTCTGGAGGGTGAATCAGAAGAAGTAGAAGAAGGAGAAGGAGAAGGTGAAGTCTGGAGGGTGAATCAGAAGAAGCAGAAGAAGGAGAATGAGAAGGTGAAGTCAGGAGGGTGAATCAGAAGAAGCAGAAGAAGGAGAAGGAGAAGGTGAAGTCTGGAGGGTGAATCAGAAGAAGCAGAAGAAGGAGAAGGAGGAGGTGAAGACTGGAGGGTGAATCAGAAAAAGTAGAAGAAGGAGAAGGAGAAGGTGAAGTCTGGAGGGTGAATCAGAATAAGTAGAAGAAGGAGAAGGAGAAGGCGAAGTCTGGAGGGTGAATCAGAAGAAGCAGAAAAAGGAGAAGGAGAAGGTGAATTCTGGAGGGTGAATCAGAAGAAGCAGAAGAAGGAGGAGGAGAAGATGAAGTCTGGAGGGTGAATCAGAAGAAGTAGAAGAAGGAGAAGGAGAAGGTGATGTCTGGAGGGTGAATCAGAAGAAGCAGAAGAAGGAGAATGATATGGTGAAGTCTGAAGGGTGAATCAGAAGAAGCAGAAGAAGGAGAAGTAAAAGGTGAAGTCTGGAGGGTGAATCAGAAGAAGCAGAAGAAGGAGAAGGAGAAGGTGAAGTCTGGAGGGTGAATCAGAAGAAGCAGAAGAAGGAGAAGGAGAAGGTGAAGTCTGGAGGGTGAATCAGAAGAAGTAGAAGAAGGAGAAGGAGAAGGTGAAGTCTGGAGGGTGAATCAGAAGAAGTAGAAGAAGGAGAAGGAGAAGGTGAAGTCTGGAGGGTGAATCAGAAGAAGCAGAAGAAGGAGAAGGAGACGGTGAAGTCTGGAGGGTGAATCAGAAGAAGCAGAAGAAGGAGAAGGAGAAGATGAAGTCTGGAGGGTGAATCAGAAGAAGTAGAAGAAGGAGTAGGAGAAGGAGAAGTCTGCAGGGTGAATCAGAAAAAGCAGAAGAAGGAGAAGGAGATGGTGAAGTCTGGAGGGTGAATCAGAAGAAGCAGAAGAAGGAGAAGGAGAAGGTGAAGTCTGGAGGGTGAATCAGAAGAAGCAGAAGAAGGAGAAGGAGAAGGTGAAGTCTGGAGGGTGAATCAGAAGAAGTAGAAGACGGAGAAGGAGAAGGTGAAGTCTGGATGCTGGAGGGTGAAGCAGAAGAAGTAGAAGAAGGAGAAG
Organism: Somniosus microcephalus; assembly: GCF_052327205.1. NCBI lineage: Eukaryota > Metazoa > Chordata > Chondrichthyes > Squaliformes > Somniosidae > Somniosus > Somniosus microcephalus. The sequence continues at coordinate 139,404 of NW_028225758.1, forward strand.
GAGAAGGTGAAGTCAGGAGGGTGAATCAGAAGAGGTAGAAGAAGGAGAAGGTGAAGTTGAAGTCAGGAGGGTGAATCAGAAGAAGCAGAAGAAGGAGAAGGAGAAGGTGAAGTCTGGAGAGTGAATCAGAAGAATCAGAAGAAGGAGAAGGAGAAGGTGAAGTCTGGAGGGTGAATCAGAAGAAGCTGAAGAAAGAGAAGGAGAAGGTGAAGTCTGGAGGGTGAAGCAGAAGAAGCAGAAGAAGGAGAAGGAGAAGGTGAAGACTGGAGGGTGAATCAGAAGAAGTAGAAGAAGGAGAAGGAGAAGGTGAAGTCTGGAGGGTGAATCAGAAGAAGTAGAAGAAGGAGCAGGAGAAGGTGAAGTCTGGAGGGTGAATCAGAAGAATGAGAAGAAGGAGAAGGAGAAGGTGAAGTCTGGAGGGTGAATCAGAAGAAGCAGAAGAAGGAGAAGGAGAAGGTGAAGTCAGGAGGGTGAATCAGAAGAAGCAGAAGAAGGAGAAGGAGAAGGTGAAGTTAGGAGGGTGAATCAGAAGAAGCAGAAGAAGGAGAAGGAGAAGGTGAAGTCAGGGGTGTGAAGCAGAAGAAGTAGAAGAAGGAGAAGGAGAAGGTGAAGTCTGGAGGGTGAATCAGAAGAAGCAGAAGAAGGAGAAGGAGAAGGTGAAGTCAGGAGGGTGAATCAGAAGAAGCAGAAGAAGGAGAAGGAGAAGGTGAAGTCTGGAGGGTGAATCAGAAGAAGCAGAAGAAGGAGAAGGAGAAGTTGAAGACTGGAGGGTGAATCAGAAGAAGTAGAAGAAGGAGAAGGATAAGGTGAAGTCTGGAGGGTGAATCAGAAGAAGTAGAAGAAGGAGAAGGAGAAGGTGTAGTCTGGAGGGTGAATCAGAAGAAGTAGACGAAGGAGAAGGAGAAGGTGAAGTCTGGAGGGTGAATCAGAAGAAGCAGAAGAAGGAGAACGAGAAGGTGAAGTCTGGAGGGTGAATCAGAAGAAGTAGAAGAAGGAGAAGGAGAAGGTGAAGTCTGGAGGGTGAATCAGAAGAAGCAGAAGAAGGAGAATGAGAAGGTGAAGTCAGGAGGGTGAATCAGAAGAAGCAGAAGAAGGAGAAGGAGAAGGTGAAGTCTGGAGGGTGAATCAGAAGAAGGAGAAGAAGGAGAAGGAGGAGGTGAAGACTGGAGGGTGAATCAGAAAAAGTAGAAGAAGGAGAAGGAGAAGGTGAAGTCTGGAGGGTGAATCAGAAGAAGTAGAAGAAGGAGAAGGAGAAGGCGAAGTCTGGAGGGTGAATCAGAAGAAGCAGAAAAAGGAGAAGGAGAAGGTGAAGTCTGGAGGGTGAATCAGAAGAAGCAGAAGAAGGAGGAGGAGAAGATGAAGTCTGTAGGGTGTATCAGAAGAAGTGGAAGAAGGAGAAGGAGACGGTGATGTCTGGAGGGTGAATCAGAAGAAGCAGAAGAAGGAGAATGATATGGTGAAGTCTGAAGGGTGAATCAGAAGAAGCAGAAGAAGGAGAAGTAAAAGGTGAAGTCTGGAGGGTGAATCAGAAGAAGCAGAAGAAGGAGAAGGAGAAGGTGAAGTTTGGAGGGTGAATCAGAAGAAGCAGAAGAAGGAGAAGGAGAAGGTGAAGTCTGGAGGGTGAATCAGAAGAAGTAGAAGAAGGAGAAGGAGAAGGTGAAGTCTGGAGGGTGAATCAGAAGAAGTAGAAGAAGGAGAAGGAGAAGGTGAAGTCTGGAGGGTGAATCAGAAGAAGCAGAAGAAGGAGAAGGAGACGGTGAAGTCTGGAGGGTGAATCAGAAGAAGCAGAAGAAGGAGAAGGAGAAGATGAAGTCTGGAGGGTGAATCAGAAGAAGTAGAAGAAGGAGTAGGAGAAGGAGAAGTCTGCAGGGTGGATCAGAAAAAGCAGAAGAAGGAGAAGGAGATGGTGAAGTCTGGAGGGTGAATCAGAAGAAGCAGAAGAAGGAGAAGGAGAAGGTGAAGTCTGGAGGGTGAATCAGAAGAAGCAGAAGAAGGAGAAGGAGAAGGTGAAGTCTGGAGGGCGAATCAGAAGAAGTAGAAGACGGAGAAGGAGAAGGTGAAGTCTGGAGGCTGGAGGGTGAAGCAGAAGAAGTAGAAGAAGGAGAAGGAGAAGGTGAAGTCAGGAGGGTGAATCAGAAGAGGTAGAAGAAGGAGAAGGTGAAGGTGAAGTCAGGAGGGTGAATCAGAAGAAGCAGAAGAAGGAGAAGGAGAAGGTGAAGTCTGGAGAGTGAATCAGAAGAATCAGAAGAAGGAGAAGGAGAAGGTGAAGTCTGGAGGGTGAATCAGAAGAAGCTGAAGAAAGAGAAGGAGAAGGTGAAGTCTGGAGGGTGAAGCAGAAGAAGCAGAAGAAGGAGAAGGAGAAGGTGAAGACTGGAGGGTGAATCAGAAGAAGTAGAAGAAGGAGAAGGAGAAGGTGAAGTCTGGAGGGTGAATCAGAAGAAGTAGAAGAAGGAGTAGGAGAAGGTGAAGTCTGGAGGGTGAATCAGAAGAATGAGAAGAAGGAGAAAGAGAAGGTGAAGTCTGGAGGGTGAATCAGAAGAAGCAGAAGAAGGAGAAGGAGAAGGTGAAGTCAGGAGGGTGAATCAGAAGAAGCAGAAGAAGGAGAAGGAGAAGGTGAAGTTAGGAGGGTGAATCAGAAGAAGCAGAAGAAGGAGAAGGAGAAGGTGAAGTCAGGGGGGTGAAGCAGAAGAAGTAGAAGAAGGAGAAGGAGAAGGTGAAGTCTGGAGGGTGAATCAGAAGAAGCAGAAGAAGGAGAAGGAGAAGGTGAAGTCAGGAGGGTGAATCAGAAGAAGCAGAAGAAGGAGAAGGAGAAGGTGAAGTCTGGAGGGTGAATCAGAAGAAGCAGAAGAAGGAGAAGGAGAAGTTGAAGACTGGAGGGTGCATCAGAAGAAGTAGAAGAAGGAGAAGGAGAAGGTGAAGTCTGGAGGGTGAATCAGAAGAAGTAGAAGAAGGAGAAGGAGAAGGTGTAGTCTGGAGGGTGAATCAGAAGAAGTAGACGAAGGAGAAGGAGAAGGTGAAGTCTGGAGGGTGAATCAGAAGAAGCAGAAGAAGGAGAACGAGAAGGTGAAGTCTGGAGGGTGAATCAGAAGAAGTAGAAGAAGGAGAAGGAGAAGGTGAAGTCTGGAGGGTGAATCAGAAGAAGCAGAAGAAGGAGAATGAGAAGGTGAAGTCAGGAGGGTGAATCAGAAGAAGCAGAAGAAGGAGAAGGAGAAGGTGAAGTCTGGAGGGTGAATCAGAAGAAGCAGAAGAAGGAGAAGGACGAGGTGAAGACTGGAGGGTGAATCAGAAAAAGTAGAAGAAGGAGAAGGAGAAGGTGAAGTCTGGAGGGTGAATCAGAAGAAGTAGAAGAAGGAGAAGGAGAAGGCGAAGTCTGGAGGGTGAATCAGAAGAAGCAGAAAAAGGAGAAGGAGAAGGTGAAGTCTGGAGGGTGAATCAGAAGAAGCAGAAGAAGGAGGAGGAGTAGATGAAGTCTGGAGGGTGAATCAGAAGAAGTAGAAGAAGGAGAAGGAGAAGGTGAGGTCTGGAGGGTGAATCAGAAGAAGCAGAAGAAGGAGAAGGATATGGTGAAGTCTGAAGGGTGAATCAGAAGAAGCAGAAGAAGGAGAAGTAAAAGGTGAAGTCTGGAGGGTGAATCAGAAGAAGCAGAAGAAGGAGAAGGAGAAGGTGAAGTCTGGAGGGTGAATCAGAAGAAGCAGAAGAAGGAGAAGGAGAAGGTGAAGTCTGGAGGGTGAATCAGAAGAAGTAGAAGAAGGAGAAGGAGAAGGTGAAGTCTGGAGGGTGAATCAGAAGAAGTAGAAGAAGGAGAAGGAGAAGGTGAAGTCTGGAGGGTGAATCAGAAGAAGCAGAAGAAGGAGAAGGAGAAGGTGAAGTCTGGAGGGTGAATCAGAAGAAGCAGAAGAAGGAGAAGGAGAAGATGAAGTCTGGAGGATGAATCAGAAGAAGTAGAAGAAGGAGTAGGAGAAGGAGAAGTCTGGAGGGTGAATCAGAAGAAGCAGAAGAAGGAGAAGGAGAAGGTGAAGTCTGGAGGGTGAATCAGAAGAAGCAGAAGAAGGAGAAGGAGAAGGTGAAGTCTGGAGGCTGGAGGGTGAAGCAGAAGAAGTAGAAGAAGGAGAAGGAGAAGGTGAAGTCTGGAGGGAGAAGCAGAAGAAGCAGAAGATGGAGAAGGAGAAGGTGAAGTCTGGAGGGCGAAGCAGAAGAAGCAGAAGAAGGAGAGTGAGAAGGTGAAGTCTGGAGGGTGAAGCAGAAGAAGCAGAAGAAGGAGAAGGAGAAGGTGAAGTCTGGAGGGTGAATCAGGAGAAGTAGAAGAAGGAGAAGGAGAAGGTGAAGTCAGGAGGGTGAAGCAGAAGAAGCAGAAGAAGGAGAAGGAGAAGGTGAAGTCTGGAGGGTGAAGCAGAAGAAGCAGAAGATGGAGAAGGAGAAGGTGAAGTCTGGAGGGCGAAGCAGAAGAAGCAGAAGAAGGAGAAGGAGAAGGTGAAGTCTGGAGGGTGAAGCAGAAGAAGCAGAAGAAGGAGAACGAGAAGGTGAAGTCTGGAGGGTGAATCAGAAGAAGTAGAAGAAGGAGAAGGAGAAGGTGAAGTCTGGAGGGTGAATCAGAAGAAGCAGAAGAAGGAGAATGAGAAGGTGAAGTCAGGAGGGTGAATCAGAAGAAGCAGAAGAAGGAGAAGGAGAAGGTGAAGTCTGGAGGGTGAATCAGAAGATGCAGAAGAAGGAGAAGGAGGAGGTGAAGACTGGAGGGTGAATCAGAAAAAGTAGAAGAAGGAGAAGGAGAAGGTGTAGTCTGGAGGGTGAATCAGAAGAAGTAGAAGAAGGAGAAGGAGAAGGCGAAGTCTGGAGGCTGAATCAGAAGAAGCAGAAAAAGGAGAAGGAGAAGGGGAAGCCTGGAGGGTGAATCAGAAGAAGCAGAAGAAGGAGGAGGAGAAGATGAAGTCTGGAGGGTGAATCAGAAGAAGTAGAAGAAGAAGAAGGAGAAGGTGAGGTCTGGAGGGTGAATCAGAAGAAGCAGAAGCAGGAGAAGGATATGGTGAAGTCTGAAGGGTGAATCAGAAGAAGCAGAAGAAGGAGAAGTAAAAGGTGAAGTCTGGAGGGTGAATCAGAAGAAGCAGAAGAAGGAGAAGGAGAAGGTGAAGTCTGGAGGGTGAATCAGAAGAAGCAAAAGAAGGAGAAGGAGAAGGTGAAGTCTGGAGGGTGAATCAGAAGAAGTAGAAGAAGGAGAAGGAGAAGGTGAAGTCTGGAGGGTGAATCAGATGAAGTAGAAGAAGGAGAAGGAGAAGGTGAAGTCTGGAGGGTGAATCAGAAGAAGCAGAAGAAGGAGAAGGAGAAGTTGAAGTCTGGAGGGTGAATCAGAAGAAGCAGAAGAAGGAGAAGGAGAAGATGAAGTCTGGAGGGTGAATCAGAAGAAGCAGAAGAAGGAGAAGGAGAAGGTGAAGTCTGGAGGGTGAATCAGAAGAAGCAGAAGAAGGAGAAGGAGAAGGTGAAGTCTGGAGGGTGAATCAGAAGAAGTAGAAGACGGAGAAGGAGAAGGTGAAGTCTGGAGGCTGGAGGGTGAAGCAGAAGAAGTAGAAGAAGGAGAAGGAGAAGGTGAAGTCAGGAGGGTGAATCAGAAGAGGTAGAAGATGGAGAAGGTGAAGGTGAAGTCAGGAGGGTGAATCAGAAGAAGCAGAAGAAGGAGAAGGAGAAGGTGAAGTCTGGAGAGTGAATCAGAAGAATCAGAAGAAGGAGAAGGAGAAGGTGAAGTCTGGAGGGTGAATCAGAAGAAGCTGAAAAAAGAGAAGGAGAAGGTGAAGTCTGGAGGGTGAAGCAGAAGAAGCAGAAGATGGAGAAGGAGAAGGTGAAGTCTGGAGGGCGAAGCAGAAGAAGCAGAAGAAGGAGAAGGAGAAGGTGAAGTCTGGAGGGTGAAGCAGAAGAAGCAGAAGAAGGAGAAGGAGAAGGTGAAGTCTGGAGGGTGAATCAGGAGAAGTAGAAGAAGGAGAAGGAGAAGGTGAAGTCAGGATCGTGAAGCAGAAGAAGCAGAAGAAGGAGAAGGAGCAGGTGAAGTCTGGAGGGTGAAGCAGAAGAAGCAGAAGATGGAGAAGGAGAAGGTGAAGTCTGGAGGGCGAAGCAGAAGAAGCAGAAGAAGGAGAAGGAGAAGGTGAAGTCTGGAGGGTGAAGCAGAAGAAGCAGAAGAAGGAGAAGGAGAAGGTGAAGTCTGGAGGGTGAATCAGAAGAAGCAGAAGAAGGAGAAGGAGAAGATGAAGTCTGGAGGATGAATCAGAAGAAGTAGAAGAAGGAGTAGGAGAAGGAGAAGTCTGGAGGGTGAATCAGAAGAAGCAGAAGAAGGAGAAGGAGAAGGTGAAGTCTGGAGGGTGAATCAGAAGAAGCAGAAGAAGGAGAAGGAGAAGGTGAAGTCTGGAGGGTGAATCAGAAGAAGTAGAAGACGGAGAAGGAGAAGGTGAAGTCTGGAGGCTGGAGGGTGAAGCAGAAGAAGTAGAAGAAGGAGAAGGAGAAGGTGAAGTCTGGAGGGCGAATCAGGAGAAGTAGAAGAAGGAGAAGGAGAAGGTGAAGTCAGGAGGGTGAAGCAGAAGAAGCAGAAGAAGGAGAAGGAGAAGATGAAGTCTGGAGGGTGAAGCAGAAGAAGCAGAAGATGGAGAAGGAGAAGGTGAAGTCTGGAGGGCGAAGCAGAAGAAGCAGAAGAAGGAGAAGGAGAAGGTGAAGTCTGGAGGGTGAAGCAGAAGAAGCAGAAGAAGGAGAACGAGAAGGTGAAGTCTGGAGGGTGAATCAGAAGAAGTAGAAGAAGGAGAAGGAGAAGGTGAAGTCTGGAGGGTGAATCAGAAGAAGCAGAAGAAGGAGAATGAGAAGGTGAAGTCAGGAGGGTGAATCAGAAGAAGCAGAAGAAGGAGAAGGAGAAGGTGAAGTCTGGAGGGTGAATCAGAAGAAGCAGAAGAAGGAGAAGGAGGAGGTGAAGACTGGAGGGTGAATCAGAAGAAGCAGAAGAAGGAGAATGAGAAGGTGAAGTCAGGAGGGTGAATCAGAAGAAGCAGAAGAAGGAGAAGGAGAAGGTGAAGTCTGGAGGGTGAATCAGAAGAAGCAGAAGAAGGAGAAGGAGGAGGTGAAGACTGGAGGGTGAATCAGAAAAAGTAGAAGAAGGAGAAGGAGAAGGTGTAGTCTGGAGGGTGAATCAGAAGAAGTAGAAGAAGGAGAAGGAGAAGGCGAAGTCTGGAGGCTGAATCAGAAGAAGCAGAAAAAGGAGAAGGAGAAGGGGAAGCCTGGAGGGTGAATCAGAAGAAGCAGAAGAAGGAGGAGGAGAAGATGAAGTCTGGAGGGTGAATCAGAAGAAGTAGAAGAAGGAGAAGGAGAAGGTGAGGTCTGGAGGGTGAATCAGAAGAAGCAGAAGCAGGAGAAGGGTATGGTGAAGTCTGAAGGGTGAATCAGAAGAAGCAGAAGAAGGAGAAGTAAAAGGTGAAGTCTGGAGGGTGAATCAGAAGAAGCAGAAGAAGGAGAAGGAGAAGGTGAAGTCTGGAGGGTGAATCAGAAGAAGCAGAAGAAGGAGAAGGAGAAGGTGAAGTCTGGAGGGTGAATCAGAAGAAGTAGAAGAAGGAGAAGGAGAAGGTGAAGTCTGGAGGGTGAATCAGATGAAGTAGAAGAAGGAGAAGGAGAAGGTGAAGTCTGGAGGGTGAATCAGAAGAAGCAGAAGAAGGAGAAGGAGAAGTTGAAGTCTGGAGGGTGAATCAGAAGAAGCAGAAGAAGGAGAAGGAGAAGATGAAGTCTGGAGGGTGAATCAGAAGAAGTAGAAGAAGGAGTAGGAGAAGGAGAAGTCTGGAGGGTGAATCAGAAGAAGCAGAAGAAGGAGAAGGAGATGGTGAAGTCTGGAGGGTGAATCAGAAGAAGCAGAAGAAGGAGAAGGAGAAGGTGAAGTCTGGAGGGTGAATCAGAAGAAGCAGAAGAAGGAGAAGGAGAAGGTGAAGTCTGGAGGGTGAATCAGAAGAAGTAGAAGACGGAGAAGGAGAAGGTGAAGTCTGGAGGCTGGAGGGTGAAGCAGAAGAAGTAGAAGAATGAGAAGGAGAAGGTGAAGTCAGGAGGGTGAATCAGAAGAGGTAGAAGATGGAGAAGGTGAAGGTGAAGTCAGGAGGGTGAATCAGAAGAAGCAGAAGAAGGAGAAGGAGAAGGTGAAGTCTGGAGAGTGAATCAGAAGAATCAGAAGAAGGAGAAGGAGAAGGTGAAGTCTGGAGGGTGAATCAGAAGAAGCTGAAAAAAGAGAAGGAGAAGGTGAAGTCTGGAGGGTGAAGCAGAAGAAGCAGAAGATGGAGAAGGAGAAGGTGAAGTCTGGAGGGCGAAGCAGAAGAAGCAGAAGAAGGAGAAGGAGAAGGTGAAGTCTGGAGGGTGAAGCAGAAGAAGCAGAAGAAGGAGAAGGAGAAGGTGAAGTCTGGAGGGTGAATCAGGAGAAGTAGAAGAAGGAGAAGGAGAAGGTGAAGTCAGGATCGTGAAGCAGAAGAAGCAGAAGAAGGAGAAGGAGCAGGTGAAGTCTGGAGGGTGAAGCAGAAGAAGCAGAAGATGGAGAAGGAGAAGGTGAAGTCTGGAGGGCGAAGCAGAAGAAGCAGAAGAAGGAGAAGGAGAAGGTGAAGTCTGGAGGGTGAAGCAGAAGAAGCAGAAGAAGGAGAAGGAGAAGGTGAAGTCTGGAGGGTGAATCAGAAGAAGCAGAAGAAGGAGAAGGAGAAGATGAAGTCTGGAGGATGAATCAGAAGAAGTAGAAGAAGGAGTAGGAGAAGGAGAAGTCTGGAGGGTGAATCAGAAGAAGCAGAAGAAGGAGAAGGAGAAGGTGAAGTCTGGAGGGTGAATCAGAAGAAGCAGAAGAAGGAGAAGGAGAAGGTGAAGTCTGGAGGGTGAATCAGAAGAAGTAGAAGACGGAGAAGGAGAAGGTGAAGTCTGGAGGCTGGAGGGTGAAGCAGAAGAAGTAGAAGAAGGAGAAGGAGAAGGTGAAGTCTGGAGGGCGAAGCAGAAGAAGCAGAAGATGGAGAAGGAGAAGGTGAAGTCTGGAGGGCGAAGCAGAAGAAGCAGAAGAAGGAGAGTGAGAAGGTGAAGTCTGGAGGGTGAAGCAGAAGAAGCAGAAGAAGGAGAAGGAGAAGGTGAAGTCTGGAGGGTGAATCAGGAGAAGTAGAAGAAGGAGAAGGAGAAGGTGAAGTCAGGAGGGTGAAGCAGAAGAAGCAGAAGAAGGAGAAGGAGAAGGTGAAGTCTGGAGGGTGAAGCAGAAGAAGCAGAAGATGGAGAAGGAGAAGGTGAAGTCTGGAGGGCGAAGCAGAAGAAGCAGAAGAAGGAGAAGGAGAAGGTGAAGTCTGGAGGGTGAAGCAGAAGAAGCAGAAGAAGGAGAACGAGAAGGTGAAGTCTGGAGGGTGAATCAGAAGAAGTAGAAGAAGGAGAAGGAGAAGGTGAAGTCTGGAGGGTGAATCAGAAGAAGCAGAAGAAGGAGAATGAGAAGGTGAAGTCAGGAGGGTGAATCAGAAGAAGCAGAAGAAGGAGAAGGAGAAGGTGAAGTCTGGAGGGTGAATCAGAAGAAGCAGAAGAAGGAGAAGGAGGAGGTGAAGACTGGAGGGTGAATCAGAAAAAGTAGAAGAAGGAGAAGGAGAAGGTGTAGTCTGGAGGGTGAATCAGAAGAAGTAGAAGAAGGAGAAGGAGAAGGCGAAGTCTGGAGGCTGAATCAGAAGAAGCAGAAAAAGGAGAAGGAGAAGGGGAAGCCTGGAGGGTGAATCAGAAGAAGCAGAAGAAGGAGGAGGAGAAGATGAAGTCTGGAGGGTGAATCAGAAGAAGTAGAAGAAGGAGAAGGAGAAGGTGAGGTCTGGAGGGTGAATCAGAAGAAGCAGAAGCAGGAGAAGGATATGGTGAAGTCTGAAGGGTGAATCAGAAGAAGCAGAAGAAGGAGAAGTAAAAGGTGAAGTCTGGAGGGTGAATCAGAAGAAGCAGAAGAAGGAGAAGGAGAAGGTGAAGTCTGGAGGGTGAATCAGAAGAAGCAGAAGAAGGAGAAGGAGAAGGTGAAGTCTGGAGGGTGAATCAGAAGAAGTAGAAGAAGGAGAAGGAGAAGGTGAAGTCTGGAGGGTGAATCAGATGAAGTAGAAGAAGGAGAAGGAGAAGGTGAAGTCTGGAGGGTGAATCAGAAGAAGCAGAAGAAGGAGAAGGAGAAGTTGAAGTCTGGAGGGTGAATCAGAAGAAGCAGAAGAAGGAGAAGGAGAAGATGAAGTCTGGAGGGTGAATCAGAAGAAGTAGAAGAAGGAGCAGGAGAAGGAGAAGTCTGGAGGGTGAGTCAGAAGAAGCAGAAGAAGGAGAAGGAGATGGTGAAGTCTGGAGGGTGAATCAGAAGAAGCAGAAGAAGGAGAAGGAGAAGGTGAAGTCTGGAGGGTGAATCAGAAGAAGCAGAAGAAGGAGAAGGAGAAGGTGAAGTCTGGAGGGTGAATCAGAAGAAGTAGAAGACGGAGAAGGAGAAGGTGAAGTCTGGAGGCTGGAGGGTGAAGCAGAAGAAGTAGAAGAAGGAGAAGGAGAAGGTGAAGTCAGGAGGGTGAATCAGAAGAGGTAGAAGATGGAGAAGGTGAAGGTGAAGTCAGGAGGGTGAATCAGAAGAAGCAGAAGAAGGAGAAGGAGAAGGTGAAGTCTGGAGAGTGAATCAGAAGAATCAGAAGAAGGAGAAGGAGAAGGTGAAGTCTGGAGGGTGAATCAGAAGAAGCTGAAAAAAGAGAAGGAGAAGGTGAAGTCTGGAGGGTGAAGCAGAAGAAGCAGAAGATGGAGAAGGAGAAGGTGAAGTCTGGAGGGCGAAGCAGAAGAAGCAGAAGAAGGAGAAGGAGAAGGTGAAGTCTGGAGGGTGAAGCAGAAGAAGCAGAAGAAGGAGAAGGAGAAGGTGAGGTCTGGAGGGTGAATCAGGAGAAGTAGAAGAAGGAGAAGGAGAAGGTGAAGTCAGGATCGTGAAGCAGAAGAAGCAGAAGAAGGAGAAGGAGCAGGTGAAGTCTGGAGGGTGAAGCAGAAGAAGCAGAAGATGGAGAAGGAGAAGGTGAAGTCTGGAGGGCGAAGCAGAAGAAGCAGAAGAAGGAGAAGGAGAAGGTGAAGTCTGGAGGGTGAAGCAGAAGAAGCAGAAGAAGGAGAAGGAGAAGGTGAAGTCTGGAGGGTGAATCAGGAGAAGTAGAAGAAGGAGAAGGAGAAGGTGAAGTCAGGAGGGTGAAGCAGAAGAAGCAGAACAAGGAGAAGGAGAAGGTGAAGTCAGGAGGGTGAAGCAGAAGAAGCAGAAGAAGGAGAAGGAGAAGGTGAAGTCTGGAGGGTGAAGCAGAAGAAGCAGAAGAAGGAGAAGGAGAAGGTGAGGTCAGGAGGGTGAATCAGAAGAAGCAGAAGAAGGAGAAGGAGAAGGTGAAGTCTGGAGGGTGAATCAGAAGAAGCAGAAGAAGGAGAAGGAGGAGGTGAAGACTGGAGGGTAAATCAGAAAAAGTAGAAGAAGGAGAAGGAGAAGGTGTAGTCTGGAGGGTGAATCAGAAGAAGTAGAAGAAGGAGAAGGAGAAGGCGAAGTCTGGAGGCTGAATCAGAAGAAGCAGAAAAAGGAGAAGGAGAAGGTGAAGCCTGGAGGGTGAATCAGAAGAAGCAGAAGAAGGAGGAGGAGAAGATGAAGTCTGGAGGGTGAATCAGAAGAAGTAGAAGAAGGAGAAGGAGAAGGTGAGGTCTGGAGGGTGAATCAGAAGAAGCAGAAGCAGGAGAAGGATATGGTGAAGTCTGAAGGGTGAATCAGAAGAAGCAGAAGAAGGAGAAGTAAAAGGTGAAGTCTGGAGGGTGAATCAGAAGAAGCAGAAGAAGGAGAAGGAGAAGGTGAAGTCTGGAGGGTGAATCAGAAGAAGCAGAAGAAGGAGAAGGAGAAGGTGAAGTCTGGAGGGTGAATCAGAAGAAGTAGAAGAAGGAGAAGGAGAAGGTGAAGTCTGGAGGGTGAATCAGATGAAGTAGAAGAAGGAGAAGGAGAAGGTGAAGTCTGGAGGGTGAATCAGAAGAAGCAGAAGAAGGAGAAGGAGAAGGTGAAGTCTGGAGGGTGAATCAGAAGAAGCAGAAGAAGGAGAAGGAGAAGATGAAGTCTGGAGGGTGAATCAGAAGAAGTAGAAGAAGGAGTAGGAGAAGGAGAAGTCTGGAGGGTGAATCAGAAGAAGCAGAAGAAGGAGAAGGAGATGGTGAAGTCTGGAGGGTGAATCAGAAGAAGCAGAAGAAGGAGAAGGAGAAGGTGAAGTCTGGAGGGTGAATCAGAAGAAGCAGAAGAAGGAGAAGGAGAAGGTGAAGTCTGGAGGGTGAATCAGAAGAAGTAGAAGACGGAGAAGGAGAAGGTGAAGTCTGGAGGCTGGAGGGTGAAGCAGAAGAAGTAGAAGAAGGAGAAGGAGAAGGTGAAGTCAGGAGGGTGAATCAGAAGAGGTAGAAGATGGAGAAGGTGAAGGTGAAGTCAGGAGGGTGTATCAGAAGAAGCAGAAGAAGGAGAAGGAGAAGGTGACGTCTGGAGAGTGAATCAGAAGAATCAGAAGAAGGAGAAGGAGAAGGTGAAGTCTGGAGGGTGAATCAGAAGAAGCTGAAAAAAGAGAAGGAGAAGGTGAAGTCTGGAGGGTGAATCAGGAGAAGTAGAAGAAGGAGAAGGAGAAGGTGAAGTTTGGAGGGTGAAGCAGAAGAAGCAGAAGAAGGAGAAGGAGAAGGTGAAGTCTGGAGGGTGAATCAGGAGAAGTAGAAGAAGGAGAAGGAGAAGGTGAAGTCAGGATCGTGAAGCAGAAGAAGCAGAAGAAGGAGAAGGAGCAGGTGAAGTCTGGAGGGTGAAGCAGAAGAAGCAGAAGATGGAGAAGGAGAAGGTGAAGTCTGGAGGGCGAAGCAGAAGAAGCAGAAGAAGGAGAAGGAGAAGGTGAAGTCTGGAGGGTGAAGCAGAAGAAGCAGAAGAAGGAGAAGGAGAAGGTGAAGTCTGGAGGGTGAATCAGGAGAAGTAGAAGAAGGAGAAGGAGAAGGTGAAGTCAGGAGGGTGAAGCAGAAGAAGCAGAACAAGGAGAAGGAGAAGGTGAAGTCAGGAGGGTGAAGCAGAAGCAGCAGAAGAAGGAGAAGGAGAAGGTGAAGTCTGGAGGGTGAAGCAGAAGAAGCAGAATAAGGAGAAGGAGAAGGTGAAGTCAGGAGGGTGAATCAGAAGAAGCAGAAGAAGGAGAAGGAGAAGGTGAAGTAAGGAGGGTGAATCAGAAGAAGCAGAAGAAGGAGAAGGAGAAGGTGAAGTCTGGAGTGTGAAGCAGAAGAAGCAAAAGAAGGAGAAGGAGAAGGTGAAGTCTGGAGGGTGAATCAGAAGAAGTAGAAGAAGGAGAAGGAGAAGGTGAAGTCCGGAAGGGGAAGCAGAAGAAGTAGAAGAAGGAGAAGGAGAAGGTGAAGTCAGGAGGGTGAATCAGAAGAAGTAGAAGAAGGAGAAGGAGAAGGTGAAGTCAGGACGGTGAATCAGAAGAAGCAGAAGAAGGAGAAGGAGAAGGTGAAGTCTGGAGGGTGAATCAGAAGAATCAGAAGAAGGAGAAGGAGAAGGTGAAGTCTGGAGGGTGAATCAGAAGAAGCAGAAGAAAGAGAAAGAGAAGGTGAAGTCTGGAGGGTGAATCAGAACAAGTAGAAGAAGGAGAAGGAGAAGGGGAAGTCTGGAGGGTGAATCTGAAAAAGCAGAAGAAGGAGAAGGAGAAGGTGAAGTCTGGAGGGTGAATCAGAAGAAGCAGAAGAAGGAGAAGGAGAAGGTGAAGTCTGGAGGGTGAATCAGAAGAAGCAGAAGAAGGAGAAGGAGAAGGTGAAGTCTGGAGGGTGAATCAGAAGAAGCAGAATAAGGAGAAGGAGAAGGTGAAGTCTGGAGGGTGAATCAGAAGAAGCAGAAAAAGGAGAAGCAGAAGGTGAAGTCTGAAGGGTGAATCAGAAGAAGTAGAAGAAGGAGAAGGAGAAGGTGAAGTCTGCAGGGGGAAGCAGAAGAAGTAGAAGAAGGAGAAGGAGAAGGTGAAGTCAGGAGGGTGAATCAGAAGAAGTAGAAGAAGGAGAAGGAGAAGGTGAAGTCAGGAGGGTGAATCAGAAGAAGCAGAAGAAGGAGAAGGAGAAGGTGAAGTCTGGAGGGTGAATCAGAAGAATCAGAAGAAGGAGAAGGAGAAGGTGAAGTCTGGAGGGTGAATCAGAAGAAGCAGAAGAAAGAGAAGGAGAAGGTGAAGTCTGGAGGGTGAATCAGAAGAAGCAGAAGAAGGAGAAGGAGAAGGTGAAGTCTGGAGGCTGAATCAGAAGAAGCAGAAGAAGGAGAAGGAGAAGGTGAAGTCTGGAGGGTGAAACAGAAGAAGCAGAATAAGGAGAAGGAGAAGGTGAAGTCAGGAGGGTGAATCAGAAGAAGCAGAAGAAGGAGAAGGAGAAGGTGAAGTAAGGAGGGTGAATCAGAAGAAGCAGAAGAAGGAGAAGGAGAAGGTGAAGTCTGGAGTGTGAAGCAGAAGAAGCAATAGAAGGAGAAGGAGAAGGTGAAGTCTGGAGGGTGAATCAGAAGAAGTAGAAGAAGGAGAAGGAGAAGGTGAAGTCTGGAGGGTGAAGCAGAAGAAGTAGAAGAAGGAGAAGGAGAAGGTGAAGTCAGGAGGGTGAATCAGAAGAAGTAGAAGAAGGAGAAGGAGAAGGTGAAGTCAGGAGTGTGAATCAGAAGAAGCAGAAGAAGGAGAAGGAGAAGGTGAAGTCTGGAGGGTGAAACAGAAGAATCAGAAGAAGGAGAAGGAGAAGGTGAAGTCTGGAGGGTGAATCAGAAGAAGCTGAAGAAAGAGAAGGAGAAGGTGAAGTCTGGAGGGTGAATCAGAAGAAGCAGAAGAAGGAGAAGGAGAAGGTGAAGTCTGGAGGGAGAAGCAGAAGAAGTAGAAGAAGGAGAAGGAGAAGGTGAAGTCTGGAGGGTGAATCAGAAGAAGTAGAAGAAGGAGAAGGAGAAGGTGAAGTCTGGAGGGTGAATCAGAAGAAGTCGAAGAAGGAGAAGGAGAAGGTGAAGTCCGGAGGGTGAATCAGAAGAAACAGAAGAAGGAGAAGGAGAAGGTGAAGTCTGGAGGGTGAATCAGAAGAAGTAGAAGAAGGAGAAGGAGAAGGTGTAGTCTGGAGGGTGAATCAGAAGAAGTAGACGAAGGAGAAGCAGAAGGTGAAGTCTGGAGGGTGAACCAGAAGAAGCAGAAGAAGGAGAAGGAGAAGGTGAAGTCTGGAGGGTGAATCAGAAGAAGTAGAAGAAGGAGAAGGAGAAGGTGAAGTCTGGAGGGTGAATCAGAAGAAGCAGAAGAAGGAGAAGGAGAAGGTGAAGTCTGGAGGGTGAATCAGAAGAAGCAGAAGAAGGAGAAGGAGAAGGTGAAGTCTGGAGGGTGAAACAGAAGAAGCAGAATAAGGAGAAGGAGAAGGTGAAGTCAGGAGGGTGAATCAGAAGAAGCAGAAGAAGGAGAAGGAGAAGGTGAAGTAAGGAGGGTGAATCAGAAGAAGCAGAAGAAGGAGAAGGAGAAGGCGAAGTCTGGAGTGTGAAGCAGAATATGCAAAAGAAGGAGAAGGAGAAGGTGAAGTCTGGAGGGTGAATCAGAAGAAGTAGAAGAAGGAGAAGGAGAAGGTGAAGTCCGGAAGGGGAAGCAGAATAAGTAGAAGAAGGAGAAGGAGAAGGTGAAGTCAGGAGGGTGAATCAGAAGAAGTAGAAGAAGGAGAAGGAGAAGGTGAAGTCAGGAGGGTGAATCAGAAGAAGCAGAAGAAGGAGAAGGAGAAGGTGAAGTCTGGAGGGTGAATCAGAAGAATCAGAAGAAGGAGAAGGAGAAGGTGAAGTCTGGAGGGTGAATCAGAAGAAGCAGAAGAAAGAGAAAGAGAAGGTGAAGTCTGGAGGGAGAATCAGAACAAGTAGAAGAAGGAGAAGGAGAAGGGGAAGTCTGGAGGGTGAATCTGAAAAAGCAGAAGAAGGAGAAGGAGAAGGTGAAGTCTGGAGGGTGAATCAGAAGAAGCAGAAGAAGGAGAAGGAGAAGGTGAAGTCTGGAGGGTGAATCAGAAGAAGCAGAAGAAGGAGAAGGAGAAGGTGAAGTCTGGAGGGTGAATCAGAAGAAGCAGAATAAGGAGAAGGAGAAGGTGAAGTCTGGAGAGTGAATCAGAAGAAGCAGAAAAAGGAGAAGCAGAAGATGAAGTCTGAAGGGTGAATCAGAAGAAGTAGAAGAAGGAGAAGGAGAAGGTGAAGTCTGCAGGGGGAAGCAGAAGAAGTAGAAGAAGGAGAAGGAGAAGGTGAAGTCAGGAGGGTGAATCAGAAGAAGTAGAAGAAGGAGAAGGAGAAGGTGAAGTCAGGAGGGTGAATCATAAGAAGCAGAAGAAGGAGAAGGAGAAGGTGAAGTCTGGAGGGTGAATCAGAAGAATCAGAAGAAGGAGAAGGAGAAGGTGAAGTCTGGAGGGTGAATCAGAAGAAGCAGAAGAAAGAGAAGGAGAAGGTGAAGTCTGGAGGGTGAATCAGAAGAAGTAGAAGAAGGAGAAGGAGAAGGTGAGGTCTGGAGGGTGAATCAGAAAAAGCAGAAGAAGGAGAAGGAGAAGGTGAAGTCTGGAGGGTGAATCAGAAGAAGCAGAAGAAGGAGAAGGAGAAGGTGAAGTCTGGAGGGTGAATCAGAAGAAGCAGAATAAGGAGAAGGAGAAGGTGAAGTCTGGAGGGTGAATCAGAAGAAGCAGAAAAAGGAGAAGCAGAAGGTGAAGTCTGAAGGGTGAATCAGAAGAAGTAGAAGAAGGAGAAGGAGAAGGTGAAGTCTGGAGGGTGAAGCAGAAGAAGTAGAAGAAGGAGAAGGAGAAGGTGAAGTCAGGAGGGTGAATCAGAAGAAGTAGAAGAAGGAGAAGGAGAAGGTGAAGTCAGGAGGGTGAATCAGAAGAAGCAGAAGAAGGAGAAGGAGAAGGTGAAGTCTGGAGGGTGAATCAGAAGAATCAGAAGAAGGAGAAGGAGAAGGTGAAGTCTGGAGGGTGAATCAGAAGAAGCAGAAGAAAGAGAAGGAGAAGGTGAAGTCTGGAGGGTGAAGCAGAAGAAACAGAAGAAGGAGAAGGAGAAGGTGAAGACTGGAGGGTGAATCAGAAGAAGTAGAAGAAGGAGAAGGAGAAGGTGAAGTCTGGAGGGTGAATCAGAAGAAGTAGAAGAAGGAGAAGGAGAAGGTGAAGTCTGGAGGGTGAATCAGAAGAAGCAGAAGAAGGAGAAGGAGAAGGAGAAGTCTGGAGGGTGAATCAGAAGAAGCACAAGAAGGAGAAGGAGAAGATGAAGTCTGGAGGGTGAATCAGAAGAAGTAGAAGAAGGAGAAGGAGAAGGTGAGGTCTGGAGGGTGAATCAGAAGAAGCAGAAGAAGGAGAAGGAGAAGGTGAAGTCTGGAGGGTGAATCAGAAGAAGTAGAAGAAGGAGAAGGAGAAGGTGAAGTCAGGAGGGTGAATCAGAAGAAGTAGAAGAAGGAGAAGGAGAAGGTGAAGTCAGGAGGGTGAATCAGAAGAAGCAGAAGAAGGAGAAGGAGAAGGTGAAGTAAGGAGGGTGAATCAGAAGAAGCAGAAGAAGGAGAAGGAGAAGGTGAAGTCTGGAGTGTGAAGCAGAAGAAGCAAAAGAAGGAGAAGGAGAAGGTGAAGTCTGGAGGGTGAATCAGAAGAAGTAGAAGAAGGAGAAGGAGAAGGTGAAGTCTGCAGGGGGAAGCAGAAGAAGTAGAAGAAGGAGAAGGAGAAGGTGAAGTCAGGAGGGTGAATCAGAAGAAGTAGAAGAAGGAGAAGGAGAAGGTGAAGTCAGGAGGGTAAATCAGAAGAAGCAGAAGAAGGAGAAGGAGAAGGTGAAGTCTGGAGGGTGAATCAGAAGAATCAGAAGAAGGAGAAGGAGAAGGTGAAGTCTGGAGGGTGAATCAGAAGAAGCAGAAGAAAGAGAAGGAGAAGGTGAAGTCTGGAGGGTGAATCAGAAGAAGTAGAAGAAGGAGAAGGAGAAGGTGAAGTCTGGAGGGTGAATCAGAAAAAGCAGACGAAGGAGAAGGAGAAGGTGAAGTCTGGAGGGTGAATCAGAAGAAGCAGAAGAAGGAGAAGGAGAAGGTGAAGTCTGGAGGGTGAATCAGAAGAAGCAGAAGAAGGAGAAGGAGAAGGTGAAGTCTGGAGGGTGAATCAGAAGAAGCAGAATAAGGAGAAGGAGAAGGTGAAGTCTGGAGGGTGAATCAGAAGAAGCAGAAAAAGGAGAAGCAGAAGGTGAAGTCTGAAGGGTGAATCAGAAGAAGTAGAAGAAGGAGAAGGAGAAGGTGAAGTCTGGAGGGTGAAGCAGAAGAAGTAGAAGAAGGAGAAGGAGAAGGTGAAGTCAGGAGGGTGAATCAGAAGAAGTAGAAGAAGGAGAAGGAGAAGGTGAGGTCTGGAGGGTGAATCAGAAGAAGCAGAAGAAGGAGAAGGAGAAGGTGAAGTCTGGAGGGTGAATCAGAAGAAGTAGAAGAAGGAGAAGGAGAAGGTGAAGTCAGGAGGGTGAATCAGAAGAAGTAGAAGAAGGAGAAGGAGAAGGTGAAGTCAGGAGGGTGAATCAGAAGAAGCAGAAGAAGGAGAAGGAGAAGGTGAAGTAAGGAGGGTGAATCAGAAGAAGCAGAAGAAGGAGAAGGAGAAGGTGAAGTCTGGAGTGTGAAGCAGAAGAAGCAAAAGAAGGAGAAGGAGAAGGTGAAGTCTGGAGTGTGAATCAGAAGAAGTAGAAGAAGGAGAAGGAGAAGGTGAAGTCTGCAGGGGGAAGCAGAAGAAGTAGAAGAAGGAGAAGGAGAAGGTGAAGTCAGGAGGGTGAATCAGAAGAAGTAGAAGAAGGAGAAGGAGAAGGTGAAGTCAGGAGGGTAAATCAGAAGAAGCAGAAGAAGGAGAAGGAGAAGGTGAAGTCTGGAGGGTGAATCAGAAGAATCAGAAGAAGGAGAAGGAGAAGGTGAAGTCTGGAGGGTGAATCAGAAGAAGCAGAAGAAAGAGAAGGAGAAGGTGAAGTCTGGAGGGTGAATCAGAAGAAGTAGAAGAAGGAGAAGGAGAAGGTGAAGTCTGGAGGGTGAATCAGAAAAAGCAGAAGAAGGAGAAGGAGAAGGTGAAGTCTGGAGGGTGAATCAGAAGAAGCAGAAGAAGGAGAAGGAGAAGGTGAAGTCTGGAGGGTGAATCAGAAGAAGCAGAAGAAGGAGAAGGAGAAGGTGAAGTCTGGAGGGTGAATCAGAAGAAGCAGAATAAGGAGAAGGAGAAGGTGAAGTCTGGAGGGTGAATCAGAAGAAGCAGAAAAAGGAGAAGCAGAAGGTGAAGTCTGAAGGGTGAATCAGAAGAAGTAGAAGAAGGAGAAGGAGAAGGTGAAGTCTGGAGGGTGAAGCAGAAGAAGTAGAAGAAGGAGAAGGAGAAGGTGAAGTCAGGAGGGTGAATCAGAAGAAGTAGAAGAAGGAGAAGGAGAAGGTGAAGTCAGGAGGGTGAATCAGAAGAAGCAGAAGAAGGAGAAGGAGAAGGTGAAGTCTGGAGGGTGAATCAGAAGAATCAGAAGAAGGAGAAGGAGAAGGTGAAGTCTGGAGGGTGAATCAGAAGAAGCAGAAGAAAGAGAAGGAGAAGGTGAAGTCTGGAGGGTGAAGCAGAAGAAACAGAAGAAGGAGAAGGAGAAGGTGAAGACTGGAGGGTGAATCAGAAGAAGTAGAAGAAGGAGAAGGAGAAGGTGAAGTCTGTAGGGTGAATCAGAAGAAGTAGAAGAAGGAGAAGGAGAAGGTGAAGTCTGGAGGGTGAATCAGAAGAAGCAGAAGAAGGAGAAGGAGAAGGTGAAGTCTGGAGGGTGAATCAGAAGATGCAGAAGAAGGAGAAGGAGAAGGTGAAGTCTGGAGGGTGAATCAGAAGAAGCAGAAGAAGGAGAAGGAGAAGGTGAAGTCAGGAGGGTGAATCAGAAGAAGCAGAAGAAGGAGAAGGAGAAGGTGAAGTTAGGAGGGTGAATCAGAAGAAGCAGAAGAAGGAGAAGGAGCAGGTGATGTCAGGGGGATGAAGCAGAAGAAGTAGAAGAAGGAGAAGGAGAAGGTGAAGTCAGGACGGTGAAGCAGAAGAAGCAGAAGAAGGAGAAGGAGAAGGTGAAGTCTGGAGGGTGAATCAGAAGAAGTAGAAGAAGGAGAAGGAGAAGGTCAAGTCTGGAGGGTGAATCAGAAGAAGTAGAATAAGGAGAAGGAGAAGGTGAAGTCTGGAGGGTGAAGCAGAAGAAGTAGAAGAAGGAGAAGGAGAAGGTGAAGTCAGGAGGGTGAATCAGAAGAAGTAGAAGAAGGAGAAGGAGAAGGTGAAGTCAGGAGGGTGAATCAGAAGAAGCAGAAGAAGGAGAAGGAGAAGGTGAAGTCTGGAGGGTGAATCAGAAGAAGCAGAAGAAAGAGAAGGAGAAGGTGAAGTCTGGAGGGTGAATCAGAAGAAGTAGAAGAAGGAGAAGGAGAAGGTGAAGTCTGGAGTGTGAATCAGAAGAAGCAGAAGAAGGAGAAGGAGAAGGTGAAGTCTAGAGGGTGAATCAGAAGAAGCAGAATAAGGAGAAGGAGAAGGTGAAGTCTGGAGGGTGAATCAGAAGAAGCAGAAGAAGGAGAAGGAGAAGGTGAAGTCTGGAGGGTGAATCAGAAGAAGTAGAAGAAGGAGAAGGAGAAGGTGAAGTCTGGAGGGTGAAGCAGAAGAAGTAGAAGAAGGAGAAGGAGAAGGTGAAGTCAGGAGGGTGAATCAGAAGAAGTAGAAGAAGGAGAAGGAGAAGGTGAAGTCAGGAGGGTGAATCAGAAGAAGCAGAAGAATGAGAAGGAGAAGGTGAAGTCTGGAGGGTGAATCAGAAGAATCAGAAGAAGGAGAAGGAGAAGGTGAAGTCTGGAGGGTGAATCAGAAGAAGCAGAGGAAGGAGAAGGAGAAGGTGAAGTCTGGAGGGTGAATCAGAAGAAGCAGAATAAGGAGAAGGAGAAGGTGAAGTCTGGAGGGTGAATCAGAAGAAGCAGAATAAGGAGAAAGAGAAGGTGAAGTCTGGAGGGTGAATCAGAAGAAGCAGAAGAAGGAGAAGGAGAAGTTGAAGTCTGGAGGGTGAATCAGAAGAAGTAGAAGAAGGAGAAGGAGAAGGTGAAGTCTGGAGGGTGAAGCAGAAGAAGTAGAAGAAGGAGAAGGAGAAGGTGAAGTCAGGAGTGTGAATCAGAAGAAGTAGAAGAAGAAGTAGGAGAAGGTGAAGTCAGGAGGGTGAATCAGAAGAAGCAGAAGAAGGAGAAGGAGAAGGTGAAGTCTGGAGGGTGAATCAGAAGAATCAGAAGAAGGAGAAGTAGAAGGTGAAGTCTGGAGGGTGAATCAGAAGAAGCAGAAGAAAGAGAAGGAGAAGGTGAAGTCTGGAGGGTGAAGCAGAAGAAACAGAAGAAGGAGAAGGAGAAGGTGAAGACTGGAGGGTGAATCAGAAGAAGTAGAAGAAGGAGAAGGAGAAGGTGAAGTCTGGAGGGTGAATCAGAAGAAGTAGAAGAAGGAGAAGGATAAGGTGAAGTCTGGAGGGTGAATCAGAAGAAGCAGAAGAAGGAGAAGGAGAAGGTGAAGTCTGGAGGGTGAATCAGAAGAAGCAGAAGAAGGAGAAGGAGAAGATGAAGTCTGGAGGGTGAATCAGAAGAAGTAGAAGAAGGAGAAGGTGAAGTCTGGAGGGTGAATCAGAAGTAGTAGAAGAAGGAGAAGGAGAAGGTGAAGTCTGGACGGTGATTCAGAAGAAACAGAAGAAGGAGAAGGTGAAGTCTGGAGGGTGAATCAGAAGAAGTAGAAGAAGGAGAAGGAGAAGGTGTAGTCTGGAGGGTGAATCAGAAGAAGTAGACGAAGGAGAAGGAGAAGGTGAAGTCTGGAGGGTGAATCAGAAGAAGCAGAAGAAGGAGAAGGAGAAGGTGAAGTCTGGAGGGTGAATCAGAAGAAGCAGAAGAAGGAGAAGGAGAAGGTGAAGTCTGGAGGGTGAATCAGAAGAAGCAGAATAAGGAGAAGGAGAAGGTGAAGTCTGGAGGGTGAATCAGAAGAAGCAGAAAAAGGAGAAGGAGAAGGTGAAGTCTGAAGGGTGAATCAGAAGAAGTAGAAGAAGGAGAAGGAGAAGGTGAAGTCTGGAGGGTGAAGCAGAAGAAGTAGAAGAAGGAGCAGGAGAAGGTGAAGTCAGGAGGGTGAATCAGAAGAAGTAGAAGAAGGAGAAGGAGAAGATGAAGTCAGGAGGGTGAATCATAAGACGCAGAAAAAGGGGAAGGAGAAGGTGAAGTCTGGAGGGTGAATCAGAAGAATCAGAAGAAGGAGAAGGAGAAGGTGAAGTCTGGAGGGTGAATCAGAAGAAGCAGAAGAAGGAGAAGGAGAAGGTGAAGTCTGGAGGGAGAAGCAGAAGAAGTGGAAGAAGGAGAAGGAGAAGGTGAAGTCTGGAGGGTGAATCAGAAGAAGTAGAAGAAGGAGAAGGAAAAGGTGAAGTCTGGAGGGTGAATCAGAAGAAGCAGAAGAAAGAGAAGGAGAAGGTGAAGTCTGGAGGGTGAATCAGAAGAAGCAGAAGAAGGAGAAGGAGAAGGTGAAGTCTGGAGGGAGAAGCAGAAGAAGTAGAAGAAGGAGAAGGAGAAGGTGAAGTCTGGAGGGTGAATCAGAAGAAGTAGAAGAAGGAGAAGGAGAAGGTGAAGTCTGGAGGGTGAATCAGAAGAAGTAGAAGAAGGAGAAGGAGAAGGTGAAGTCTGGAGGGTGAATCAGAAGAAACAGAAGAAGGAGAAGGAGAAGGTGAAGTCTGGAGGGTGAATCAGAAGAAGTAGAAGAAGGAGAAGGAGAAGGTGTAGTCTGGAGGGTGAATCAGAAGAAGTAGACGAAGGAGAAGGAGAAGGTGAAGTCTGGAGGGTGAACCAGAAGAAGCAGAAGAAGGAGAAGGAGAAGGTGAAGTCTGGAGGGTGAATCAGAAGAAGTAGAAGAAGGAGAAGGAGAAGGTGAAGTCTGGAGGGTGGATCAGAAGAAGCAGAAGAAGGAGAAGGAGAAGGTGAAGTCTGGAGGGTGAATCAGAAGAAGCAGAAGAAGGAGAAGGAGAAGGTGAAGTCTGGAGGGTGAAACAGAAGAAGCAGAATAAGGAGAAGGAGAAGGTGAAGTCAGGAGGGTGAATCAGAAGAAGCAGAAGAAGGAGAAGGAGAAGGTGAAGTAAGGAGGGTGAATCAGAAGAAGCAGAAGAAGGAGAAGGAGAAGGTGAATTCTGGAGTGTGAAGCAGAAGAAGCAAAAGAAGGAGAAGGAGAAGGTGAAGTCTGGAGGGTGAATCAGAAGAAGTAGAAGAAGGAGAAGGAGAAGGTGAAGTCTGCAGGGTGAAGCAGAAGAAGTAGAAGAAGGAGAAGGAGAAGGTGAAGTCAGGAGGGTGAATCAGAAGAAGTAGAAGAAGGAGAAGGAGAAGGTGAAGTCAGGAGGGTGAATCAGAAGAAGCAGAAGAAGGAGAAGGAGAAGGTGAAGTCTGGAGGGTGAATCAGAAGAATCAGAATAAGGAGAAGGAGAAGGTGAAGTCTGGAGGGTGAATCAGAAGAAGCAGAAAAAGGAGAAGGAGAAGGTGAAGTCTGAAGGGTGAATCAGAAGAAGTAGAAGAAGGAGAAGGAGAAGGTGAAGTCTGGAGGGTGAAGCAGAATAAGTAGAAGAAGGAGCAGGAGAAGGTGAAGTCAGGAGGGTGAATCAGAAGAAGTAGAAGAAGGAGAAGGAGAAGATGAAGTCAGGAGGGTGAATCATAAGACGCAGAAAAAGGGGAAGGAGAAGGTGAAGTCTGGAGGGTGAATCAGAAGAATCAGAAGAAGGAGAAGGAGAAGGTGAAGTCTGGAGGGTGAATCAGAAGAAGCAGAAGAAGGAGAAGGAGAAGGTGAAGTCTGGAGGGAGAAGCAGAAGAAGTGGAAGAAGGAGAAGGAGAAGGTGAAGTCTGGAGGGTGAATCAGAAGAAGTAGAAGAAGGAGAAGGAGAAGGTGAAGTCTGGAGGGTGAATCAGAAGAAGCAGAAGAAAGAGAAGGAGAAGGTGAAGTCTGGAGGGTGAATCAGAAGAAGCAGAAGAAGGAGAAGGAGAAGGTGAAGTATGGAGGGAGAAGCAGAAGAAGTAGAAGAAGGAGAAGGAGAAGGTGAAGTCTGGAGGGTGAATCAGAAGAAGTAGAAGAAGGAGAAGGAGAAGGTGAAGTCTGAAGGGTGAATCAGAAGAAGTAGAAGAAGGAGAAGGAGAAGGTGAAGTCTGGAGGGTGAATCAGAAGAAACAGAAGAAGGAGAAGGAGAAGGTGAAGTCTGGAGGGTGAATCAGAAGAAGTAGAAGAAGGAGAAGGAGAAGGTGTAGTCTGGAGTATGAATCAGAAGAAGTAGACGAAGGAGAAGGAGAAGGTGAAGTCTGGAGGGTGAACCAGAAGAAGCAGAAGAAGGAGAAGGAGAAGGTGAAGTCTGGAGGGTGAATCAGAAGAAGTAGAAGAAGGAGAAGGAGAAGGTGAAGTCTGGAGGGTGGATCAGAAGAAGCAGAAGAAGGAGAAGGAGAAGGTGAAGTCTGGAGGGTGAATCAGAAGAAGCAGAAGAAGGAGAAGGAGAAGGTGAAGTCTGGAGGGTGAAACAGAAGAAGCAGAATAAGGAGAAGGAGAAGGTGAAGTCAGGAGGGTGAATCAGAAGAAGCAGAAGAAGGAGAAGGAGAAGGTGAAGTAAGGAGGGTGAATCAGAAGAAGCAGAAGAAGGAGAAGGAGCAGGTGAATTCTGGAGTGTGAAGCAGAAGAAGCAAAAGAAGGAGAAGGAGAAGGTGAAGTCTGGAGGGTGAATCAGAAGAAGTAGAAGAAGGAGAAGGAGAAGGTGAAGTCTGCAGGGTGAAGCAGAAGAAGTAGAAGAAGGAGAAGGAGAAGGTGAAGTCAGGAGGGTGAATCAGAAGAAGTAGAATTGGAGAAGGAGAAGGTGAAGTCAGGAGGGTGAATCAGAAGAAGCAGAAGAAGGAGAAGGAGAAGGTGAAGTCTGGAGGGTGAATCAGAAGAATCAGAAGAAGGAGAAGGAGAACGTGAAGTCTGGAGGGTGAATCAGAAGAAGCAGAAGAAAGAGAAGGAGAAGGTGAAGTCTGGAGGGTGAATCAGAAGAAGTAGAAGAAGGAGAAGGAGAAGGTGAAGTCTGGAGGGTGAATCAGAAAAAGCAGAAGAAGGAGAAGGAGAAGGTGAAGTCTGGAGGGTGAATCAGAAGAAGCAGAAGAAGGAGAAGGAGAAGGTGAAGTCTGGAGGGTGAATCAGAAGAAGCAGAAGAAGGAGAAGGAGAAGGTGAAGTCTGGAGGGTGAATCAGAAGAAGCAGAATAAGGAGAAGGAGAAGGTGAAGTCTGGAGGGTGAATCAGAAGAAGCAGAAAAAGGAGAAGGAGAAAGTGAAGTCTGAAGGGTGAATCAGAAGAAGTAGAAGAAGGAGAAGGAGAAGGTGAAGTCTGGAGGGTGAAGCAGAAGAAGTAGAAGAAGGAGAAGGAGAAGGTGAAGTCAGGAGGGTGAATCAGAAGAAGTAGAAGAAGGAGAAGGAGAAGGTGAAGTCAGGAGGGTGAATCAGAAGAAGCAGAAGAAGGAGAAGGAGAAGGTGAAGTCTGGAGGGTGAATCAGAAGAATCAGAAGAAGGAGAAGGAGAAGGTGAAGTCTGGAGGGTGAATCAGAAGAAGCAGAAGAAAGAGAAGGAGAAGGTGAAGTCTGGAGGGTGAAGCAGAAGAAACAGAAGAAGGAGAAGGAGAAGGTGAAGACTGGAGGGTGAATCAGAAGAAGTAGAAGAAGGAGAAGGAGAAGGTGAGGTCTGGAGGGTGAATCAGAAGAAGTAGAAGAAGGAGAAGGAGAAGGTGAAGTCTGGAGGGTGAATCAGAAGAAGCAGAAGAAGGAGAAGGAGAAGGTGAAGTCTGGAGGGTGAATCAGAAGAAGCAGAAGAAGGAGAAGGAGAAGATGAAGTCTGGAGGGTGAATCAGAAGAAGTAGAAGAAGGAGAAGGAGAAGGTGAGGTCTGGAGGGTGAATCAGAAGAAGCAGAAGAAGGAGAAGGAGAAGGTGAAGTCTGGAGGGTGAAGCAGAAGAAGCAGAAGAAGGAGAAGGAGAAGGTGAAGTCTGGAGGGTGAATCAGAAGAAGCAGAAGAAGGAGAAGGAGAAGGTGAAGTCAGGAGGGTGAATCAGAAGAAGCAGAAGAAGGAGAAGGAGAAGGTGAAGTTAGGAGGGTGAATCAGAAGAAGCAGAAGAAGGAGAAGGAGCAGGTGATGTCAGGGGGATGAAGCAGAAGAAGTAGAAGAAGGAGAAGGAGAAGGTGAAGTCAGGACGGTGAAGCAGAAGAAGCAGAAGAAGGAGAAGGAGAAGGTGAAGTCTGGAGGGTGAATCAGAAGAAGTAGAAGAAGGAGAAGGAGAAGGTCAAGTCTGGAGGGTGAATCAGAAGAAGTAGAATAAGGAGAAGGAGAAGGTGAAGTCTGGAGGGTGAAGCAGAAGAAGTAGAAGAAGGAGAAGGAGAAGGTGAAGTCAGGAGGGTGAATCAGAAGAAGTAGAAGAAGGAGAAGGAGAAGGTGAAGTCAGGAGGGTGAATCAGAAGAAGCAGAAGAAGGAGAAGGAGAAGGTGAAGTCTGGAGGGTGAATCAGAAGAAGTAGAAGAAGGAGAAGGAGAAGGTGAAGTCTGGAGTGTGAATCAGAAGAAGCAGAAGAAGGAGAAGGAGAAGGTGAAGTCTAGAGGGTGAATCAGAAGAAGCAGAATAAGGAGAAGGAGAAGGTGAAGTCTGGAGGGTGAATCAGAAGAAGCAGAAGAAGGAGAAGGAGAAGGTGAAGTCTGGAGGGTGAATCAGAAGAAGTAGAAGAAGGAGAAGGAGAAGGTGAAGTCTGGGGGGTGAAGCAGAAGAAGTAGAAGAAGGAGAAGGAGAAGGTGAAGTCAGGAGGGTGAATCAGAAGAAGTAGAAGAAGGAGAAGGAGAAGTTGAAGTCAGGAGGGTGAATCAGAAGAAGCAGAAGAAGGAGAAGGAGAAGGTGAAGTCTGGAGGGTGAATCAGAAGAATCAGAAGAAGGAGAAGGAGAAGGTGAAGTCTGGAGGGTGAATCAGAAGAAGCAGAGGAAGGAGAAGGAGAAGGTGAAGTCTGGAGGGTGAATCAGAAGAAGCAGAATAAGGAGAAGGAGAAGGTGAAGTCTGGAGGGTGAATCAGAAGAAGCAGAATAAGGAGAAGGAGAAGGTGAAGTCTGGAGGGTGAATCAGAAGAAGCAGAAGAAGGAGAAGGAGAAGATGAAGTCTGGAGGGTGAATCAGAAGAAGTAGAAGAAGGAGAAGGAGAAGGTGAAGTCTGGAGGATGAAGCAGAGAAAGTAGAAGAAGGAGAAGGAGAAGGTGAAGTCAGGAGGGTGTATCAGAAGAAGTAGAAGAAGAAGTAGGAGAAGGTGAAGTCAGGAGGGTGAATCAGAAGAAGCAGAAGAAGGAGAAGGAGAAGGTGAAGTCTGGAGGGTGAATCAGAAGAATCAGAAGAAGGAGAAGTAGAAGGTGAAGTCTGGAGGGTGAATCAGAAGAAGCAGAAGAAAGAGAAGGAGAAGGTGAAGTCTGGAGGGTGAAGCAGAAGAAACAGAAGAAGGAGAAGGAGAAGGTGAAGACTGGAGGGTGAATCAGAAGAAGTAGAAGAAGGAGAAGGAGAAGGTGAAGTCTGGAGGGTGAATCAGAAGAAGTAGAAGAAGGAGAAGGAGAAGGTGAAGTCTGGAGGGTGAATCAGAAGAAGCAGAAGAAGGAGAAGGAGAAGGTGAAGTCTGGAGGGTGAATCAGAAGAAGCAGAAGAAGGAGAAGGAGAAGATGAAGTCTGGAGGGTGAATCAGAAGAAGTAGAAGAAGGAGAAGGAGAAGGTGAAGTCTGGAGGGTGAATCAGAAGTAGTAGAAGAAGGAGAAGGAGAAGGTGAAGTCTGGACGGTGAATCAGAAGAAACAGAAGAAGGAGAAGGAGAAGGTGAAGTCTGGAGGGTGAATCAGAAGAAGTAGAAGAAGGAGAAGGAGAAGTTGTAGTCTGGAGGGTGAATCAGAAGAAGTAGACGAAGGAGAAGGAGAAGGTGAAGTCTGGAGGGTGAATCAGAAGAAGCAGAAGAAGGAGAAGGAGAAGGTGAAGTCTGGAGGGTGAATCAGAAGAAGCAGAAGAAGGAGAAGGAGAAGGTGAAGTCTGGAGGGTGAAGCAGAAGAAGTAGAAGAAGGAGCAGGAGAAGGTGAAGTCAGGAGGGTGAATCAGAAGAAGTAGAAGAAGGAGAAGGAGAAGATGAAGTCAGGAGGGTGAATCATAAGAAGCAGAAGAAGGAGAAGGAGAAGGTGAAGTCTGGAGGGTGAATCAGAAGAAGCAGAAGAAGGAGAAGGAGAAGGTGAAGTCTGGAGGGTGAATCAGAAGAAGCAGAAGAAGGAGAAGGAGAAGGTGAAGTCTGGAGGGAGAAGCAGAAGAAGTAGAAGAAGGAGAAGGAGAAGGTGAAGTCTGGAGGGTGAATCAGAAGTAGTAGAAGAAGGAGAAGGAGAAGGTGAAGTCTGGAGGGTGAATCAGAAGAAGCAGAAGAAGGAGAAGGAGAAGGTGAAGTCTGGAGGGTGAATCAGAAGAAGCAGAAGAAAGAGAAGGAGAAGGTGAAGTCTGGAGGGTCAATCAGAAGAAGCAGAAGAAGGAGAAGGAGAAGGTGAAGTCTGGAGGGAGAAGCAGAAGAAGTAGAAGAAGGAGAAGGAGAAGGTGAAGTCTGGAGGGTGAATCAGAAGAAGTAGAAGAAGGAGAAGGAGAAGGTGAAGTCTGGAGGGTGAATCAGAAGAAACAGAAGAAGGAGAAGGAGAAGGTGAAGTCTGGAGGGTGAATCAGAAGAAGTAGAAGAAGGAGAAGGAGAAGGTGAAGTCTGGAGGGTGAATCAGAAGAAGTAGAAGAAGGAGAAGGAGAAGGTGAAGTCTGGAGGGTGAATCAGAAGAAACAGAAGAAGGAGAAGGAGAAGGTGAAGTAAGGAGGGTGAATCAGAAGAAGCAGAAGAAAGAGAAGGAGAAGGTGAAGTCTGGAGGGTCAATCAGAAGAAGCAGAAGAAGGAGAAGGAGAAGGTGAAGTCTGGAGGGAGAAGCAGAAGAAGTAGAAGAAGGAGAAGGAGAAGGTGAAGTCTGGAGGGTGAATCAGAAGAAGTAGAAGAAGGAGAAGGAGAAGGTGAAGTCTGGAGGGTGAATCAGAAGAAACAGAAGAAGGAGAAGGAGAAGGTGAAGTCTGGAGGGTGAATCAGAAGAAGTAGAAGAAGGAGAAGGAGAAGGTGTAGTCTGGAGGGTGAATCAGAAGAAGTAGACGAAGGAGAAGGAGAAGGTGAAGTCTGGAGGGTGAACCAGAAGAAGCAGAAGAAGGAGAAGGAGAAGGTGAAGTCTGGAGGGTGAATCAGAAGAAGTAGAAGAAGGAGAAGGAGAAGGTGAAGTCTGGAGGGTGAATCAGAAGAAGCAGAAGAAGGAGAAGGAGAAGGTGAAGTCTGGAGGGTGAATCAGAAGAAGCAGAAGAAGGAGAAGTAGAATGTGAAGTCTGGAGGGTGAAACAGAAGAAGCAGAATAAGGAGAAGGAGAAGGTGAAGTCAGGAGGGTGAATCAGAAGAAGCAGAAGAAGGAGAAGGAGAAGGTGAAGTAAGGATGGTGAATCAGAAGAAGCAGAAGAAGGAGAAGGAGAAGGTGAAGTCTGGAGTGTGAAGCAGAAGAAGCAGAAGAAAGAGAAGGAGAAGGTGAAGTCTGGAGGGTCAATCAGAAGAAGCAGAAGAAGGAGAAGGAGAAGGTGAAGTCTGGAGGGAGAAGCAGAAGAAGTAGAAGAAGGAGAAGGAGAAGGTGAAGTCTGGAGGGTGAATCAGAAGAAGTAGAAGAAGGAGAAGGAGAAGGTGAAGTCTGGAGGGTGAATCAGAAGAAACAGAAGAAGGAGAAGGAGAAGGTGAAGTCTGGAGGGTGAATCAGAAGAAGTAGAAGAAGGAGAAGGAGAAGGTGAAGTCTGGAGGGTGAATCAGAAGAAGTAGAAGAAGGAGAAGGAGAAGGTGAAGTCTGGAGGGTGAATCAGAAGAAACAGAAGAAGGAGAAGGAGAAGGTGAAGTCTGGAGGGTGAATCAGAAGAAGCAGAAGAAGGAGAAGGAGAAGGTGAAGTCTGGAGGGTGAATCAGAAGAAGCAGAAGAAGGAGAAGGAGAAGGTGAAGTCTGGAGGGTGAAACAGAAGAAGCAGAATAAGGAGAAGGAGAAGGTGAAGTAAGGAGGGTGAATCAGAAGAAGCAGAAGAAGGAGAAGGAGAAGGTGAAGTCTGGAGTGTGAAGCAGAAGAAGCAAAAGAAGGAGTAGGAGAAGGTGAAGTCTGGAGGGTGAATCAGAAGAAGTAGAAGAAGGAGAAGGAGAAGGTGAAGTCTGGAGGGTGAAGCAGAAGAAGTAGAAGAAGGAGATGGAGAAGGTGAAGTCAGGAGGGTGAATCAGAAGAAGTAGAAGAAGGAGAAGGAGAAGGTGAAGTCAGGAGGGTGAATCAGAAGAAGCAGAAGAAGGAGAAGGAGAAGGTGAAGTCTGGAGGGTGAATCAGAAGAATCAGAAGAAGGAGAAGGAGGAGGTGAAGTCTGGAGGGTGAATCAGAAGAAGCAGAAGAAAGAGAAGGAGAAGGTGAAGTCTGGAGGGTCAATCAGAAGAAGCAGAAGAAGGAGAAGGAGAAGGTGAAGTCTGGAGGGAGAAGCAGAAGAAGTAGAAGAAGGAGAAGGAGAAGGTGAAGTCTGGAGGGTGAATCAGAAGAAGTAGAAGAAGGAGAAGGAGAAGGTGAAGTCTGGAGGGTGAATCAGAAGAAACAGAAGAAGGAGAAGGAGAAGGTGAAGTCTGGAGGGTGAATCAGAAGAAGTAGAAGAAGGAGAAGGAGAAGGTGTAGTCTGGAGGGTGAATCAGAAGAAGTAGACGAAGGAGAAGGAGAAGGTGAAGTCTGGAGGGTGAACCAGAAGAAGCAGAAGAAGGAGAAGGAGAAGGTGAAGTCTGGAGGGTGAATCAGAAGAAGTAGAAGAAGGAGAAGGAGAAGGTGAAGTCTGGAGGGTGAATCAGAAGAAGCAGAAGAAGGAGAAGGAGAAGGTGAAGTCTGGAGGGTGAATCAGAAGAAGCAGAAGAAGGAGAAGTAGAATGTGAAGTCTGGAGGGTGAAACAGAAGAAGCAGAATAAGGAGAAGGAGAAGGTGAAGTCAGGAGGGTGAATCAGAAGAAGCAGAAGAAGGAGAAGGAGAAGGTGAAGTAAGGATGGTGAATCAGAAGAAGCAGAAGAAGGAGAAGGAGAAGGTGAAGTCTGGAGTGTGAAGCAGAAGAAGCAAAAGAAGGAGAAGGAGAAGGTGAAGTCTGGAGGGTGAATCAGAAGAAGTAGAATAAGGAGAAGGAGAAGGTGAAGTCTGGAGGGTGAAGCAGAAGAAGTAGAAGAAGGAGAAGGAGAAGGTGAAGTCAGGAGGGTGAATCAGAAGAAGTAGAAGAAGGAGAAGGAGAAGGTGAAGTCAGGAGGGTGAATCAGAAGAAGCAGAAGAAGGAGAAGGAGAAGGTGAAGTCTGGAGGGTGAATCAGAAGAATCAGAAGAAGGAGAAGGAGAAGGTGAGGTCTGGAGGGTGAATCAGAAGAAGCAGAAGAAAGAGAAGGAGAAGGTGAAGTCTGGAGGGTGAATCAGAAGAAGCAGAAGAAGGAGAAGGAGAAGGTGAAGTCAGGAGGGTGAATCAGAAGAAGCAGAAGAAGGAGAAGGAGAAGGTGAAGTTAGGAGGGTGAATCAGAAGAAGCAGAAGAAGGAGAAGGAGCAGGTGATGTCAGGGGGATGAAGCAGAAGAAGTAGAAGAAGGAGAAGGTGAAGTCAGGACGGTGAAGCAGAAGAAGCAGAAGAAGGAGAAGGAGAAGGTGAAGTCTGGAGGGTGAATCAGAAGAAGTAGAAGAAGGAGAAGGAGAAGGTCAAGTCTGGAGGGTGAATCAGAAGAAGTAGAATAAGGAGAAGGAGAAGGTGAAGTCTGGAGGGTGAAGCAGAAGAAGTAGAAGAAGGAGAAGGAGAAGGTGAAGACAGGAGGGTGAATCAGAAGAAGTAGAAGAAGGAGAAGGAGAAGGTGAAGTCAGGAGGGTGAATCAGAAGAAGCAGAAGAAGGAGAAGGAGAAGGTGAAGTCTGGAGGGTGAATCAGAAGAATCAGAAGAAGGAGAAGGAGAAGGTGAAGTCTGGAGGGTGAATCAGAAGAAGCAGAAGAAAGAGAAGGAGAAGGTGAAGTCTGGAGGGTGAATTAGAAGAAGCAGAAGAAGGAGAAGGAGAAGGTGAAGTCAGGAGGGTGAATCAGAAGAAGCAGAAGAAGGAGAAGGAGTAGGTGAAGTTAGGAGGGTGAATCAGAAGAAGCAGAAGAAGGAGAAGGAGCAGGTGATGTCAGGGGGATGAAGCAGAAGAAGTAGAAGAAGGAGAAGGAGAAGGTGAAGTCTGGAGGGTGAATCAGAAGAAGCAGAATAAGGAGAAGGAGAAGGTGAAGTCTGGAGGGTGAATCAGAAGAAGCAGAAGAAGGAGAAGGAGAAGGTGAAGTCTGGAGGGTGAATCAGAAGAAGCAGAAGAAGGAGAAGGAGAAGATGAAGTCTGGAGGGTGAATCAGAAGAAGTAGAAGAAGGAGAAGGAGAAGGTGAAGTCTGGAGGGTGAAGCAGAAGAAGTAGAAGAAGGAGAAGGAGAAGGTGAAGTCAGGAGGGTGAATCAGAAGAAGTAGAAGAAGAAGAAGGAGAAGGTGAAGTCAGGAGGGTGAATCAGAAGAAGCAGAAGAAGGAGAAGGAGAAGGTGAAGTCTGGAGGGTGAATCAGAAGAATCAGAAGAAGGAGAAGTAGAAGGTGAAGTCTGGAGGGTGAATCAGAAGAAGCAGAAGAAAGAGAAGGAGAAGGTGAAGTCTGGAGGGTGAAGCAGAAGAAACAGAAGAAGGAGAAGGAGAAGGTGAAGACTGGAGGGTGAATCAGAAGAAGTAGAAGAAGGAGAAGGAGAAGGTGAAGTCTGGAGGGTGAATCAGAAGAAGTAGAAGAAGGAGAAGGAGAAGGTGAAGTCTGGAGGGTGAATCAGAAGAAGCAGAAGAAGGAGAAGGAGAAGGAGAAGTCTGGAGGGTGAATCAGAAGAAGCAGAAGAAGGAGAAGGAGAAGGTGAAGTCTGGAGGGTGAAGCAGAAGAAGTAGAAGAAGGAGAAGGAGAAGGTGAAGTCAGGAGGGTGAATCAGAAGAAGTAGAAGAAGGAGAAGGAGAAGGTGAAGTCAGGAGGGTGAATCAGAAGAAGCAGAAGAAGGAGAAGGAGAAGGTGAAGTCTGGAGGGTGAATCAGAAGAATCAGAAGAAGGAGAAGGAGAAGGTGAAGTCTGGAGGGTGAATCAGAAGAAGCCGAAGAAGGAGAAGGAGAAGGTGAAGTCTGGAGGGTGAATCAGAAGAAGCAGAAGAAGGAGAAGGAGAAGGTGAAGTCAGGAGGGTGAATCAGAAGAAGCAGAAGAAGGAGAAGGAGAAGGTGAAGTTAGGAGGGTGAATCAGAAGAAGCAGAAGAAGGAGAAGGAGCAGGTGATGTCAGCGGGATGAAGCAGAAGAAGTAGAAGAAGGAGAAGGAGAAGGTGAAGTCAGGACGGTGAAGCAGAAGAAGCAGAAGAAGGAGAAGGAGAATGTGAAGTCTGGAGGGTGAATCAGAATAAGTAGAAGAAGGAGAAGGAGAAGGTCAAGTCTGGAGGGTGAATCAGAAGAAGTAGAAGAAGGAGAAGGAGAAGGTGAAGTCTGGAGGGTGAAGCAGAAGAAGTAGAAGAAGGAGAAGGAGAAGGTGAAGTCAGGAGGGTGAACCAGAAGAAGTAGAAGAAGGAGAAGGAGAAGGTGAAGTCAGGAGGGTGAATCAGAAGAAGCAGAAGAAGGAGAAGGAGAAGGTGAAGTCTGGAGGGTGAATCAGAAGAAGTAGAAGAAGGAGAAGGAGAAGGTGTTGTCTGGAGGGTGAATCAGAAGAAGTAGACGAAGGAGAAGGAGAAGGTGAAGTCTGGAGGGTGAATCAGAAGAAGCAGAAGAAGGAGAAGGAGAAGGTGAAGTCTGGAGGGTGAATCAGAAGAAGCAGAAGAAGGAGAAGGAGAAGGTGAAGTCTGGAGGGTGAATCAGAAGAAGCAGAATGAGGAGAAGGAGAAGGTGAAGTCTGGAGGGTGAATCAGAAGAAGCAGAAAAAGGAGAAGGAGAAGGTGAAGTCTGAAGGGTGAATCAGAAGAAGTAGAAGAAGGAGAAGGAGAAGGTGAAGTCTGGAGGGTGAAGCAGAAGAAGTAGAAGAAGGAGAAGGAGAAGGTGAAGTCAGGAGGGTGAATCAGAAGAAGTAGAAGAAGGAGAAGGAGAAGGTGAAGTCTGGAGGGTGAATCAGAAGAATCAGAAGGAGAAGGAAAATGTGAAGTCTGGAGGGTGAATCAGAAGAAGCAGAAGAAAGAGAAGGAGAAGGTGAAGTCTGGAGGGTGAAGCAGAAGAAACAGAAGAAGGAGAAGGAGAAGGTGAAGACTGGAGGGTGAATCAGAAGAAGTAGAAGAAGGAGAAGGAGAAGGTGAAGTCTGGAGGGTGAATCAGAAGAAGTAGAAGAAGGAGAATGAGAAGGTGATGTCTGGAGGGTGAATCAGAAGAAGCAGAAGAAGGAGAAGGAGAAGGTGAAGTCTGGAGGGTGAATCAGAAGAAGCAGAAGAAGGAGAAGGAGAAGGTGAAGTCAGGAGGGTGAATCAGAAGAAGCAGAAGAAGGAGAAGGAGAAGGTGAAGTTAGGAGGGTGAATCAGAAGAAGCAGAAGAAGGAGAAGGAGCAGGTGATGTCAGCGGGATGAAGCAGAAGAAGTAGAAGAAGGAGAAGGAGAAGGTGAAGTCAGGACGGTGAAGCAGAAGAAGCAGAAGAAGGAGAAGGAGAATGTGAAGTCTGGAGGGTGAATCAGAATAAGTAGAAGAAGGAGAAGGAGAAGGTCAAGTCTGGAGGGTGAATCAGAAGAAGTAGAAGAAGGAGAAGGAGAAGGTGAAGTCTGGAGGGTGAAGCAGAAGAAGTAGAAGAAGGAGAAGGAGAAGGTGAAGTCAGGAGGGTGAACCAGAAGAAGTAGAAGAAGGAGAAGGAGAAGGTGAAGTCAGGAGGGTGAATCAGAAGAAGCAGAAGAAGGGAGAAGGAGAAGGTGAAGTCTGGAGGGTGAATCAGAAGAAGTAGAAGAAGGAGAAGGAGAAGGTGTTGTCTGGAGGGTGAATCAGAAGAAGTAGACGAAGGAGAAGGAGAAGGTGAAGTCTGGAGGGTGAATCAGAAGAAGCAGAAGAAGGAGAAGGAGAAGGTGAAGTCTGGAGGGTGAATCAGAAGAAGCAGAAGAAGGAGAAGGAGAAGGTGAAGTCTGGAGGGTGAATCAGAAGAAGCAGAATAAGGAGAAGCAGAAGGTGAAGTCTGGAGGGTGAATCAGAAGAAGCAGAAAAAGGAGAAGGAGAAGGTGAAGTCTGAAGGGTGAATCAGAAGAAGTAGAAGAAGGAGAAGGAGAAGGTGAAGTCTGGAGGGTGAAGCAGAAGAAGTAGAAGAAGGAGAAGGAGAAGGTGAAGTCAGGAGGGTGAATCAGAAGAAGTAGAAGAAGGAGAAGGAGAAGGTGAAGTCTGGAGGGTGAATCAGAAGAATCAGAAGGAGAAGGAAAATGTGAAGTCTGGAGGGTGAATCAGAAGAAGCAGAAGAAAGAGAAGGAGAAGGTGAAGTCTGGAGGGTGAAGCAGAAGAAACAGAAGAAGGAGAAGGAGAAGGTGAAGACTGGAGGGTGAATCAGAAGAAGTAGAAGAAGGAGAAGGAGAAGGTGAAGTCTGGAGGGTGAATCAGAAGAAGTAGAAGAAGGAGAATGAGAAGGTGATGTCTGGAGGGTGAATCAGAAGAAGCAGAAGAAGGAGAAGGAGAAGGTGAAGTCTGGAGGGTGAATCAGAAGAAGCAGAAGAAGGAGAAGGAGAAGATGAAGTCTGGAGGGTGAATCAGAAGAAGTAGAAGAAGGAGAAGGAG